>NW_028318701.1:0-290006 GCF_062004578.1 Staurois parvus | reverse complement strand
CACCTTCACATGTATGAAGAGTTTTCTCACCCGTGTGAAGTGGCGTGTATCACCATTACTGCCCATTGAGTGTTACACCTGCATGTTGTCCTGATTGGGGACTCTTTTATGTTTTATGTCCCCGGAGTGACTCCCCGGCTCCCCCTATGTGGACTGATACATTTATATGTTTTATGGTTCATGTCTTTGTTTGTGACTTTCTGTTCCATTTGGGGGGTTTTGTCTGGTTTTCAGCAGCTATTTATGTATTTATTATTTATTGTTTTCAGCGCTACAACTATTAGTGGTTTATTTTATTTATATTCTGACTTTTTTGGTATAAAACGTGGTGTCAGCAGCTTTGATTCGTTTTATCCATCTAAGCGCAGGAGATTTTCTATTGTTTTTTTCATAGCATCATGTGGTGGGGATGTTTTTCTTCAGCAGGGACAGGGAAGCTGGTCAGAGTTGATGGGAAGATGGATGGAGCCAAATACAGGGCAATCTTAGAAGAAAACCTGTTAGAGTCTGCAGAAGACTTGAGACCGGGGCGGAGGTTCCCCTTCCAGCAGGACAACGACCCGAAACATCCAGCCAGACCTACAATGGAATGGTTCCAATCAAAGCATCTTCATGGGTTAGAATGGACCAATCACAGTCCAGACCCAAATCCAATGGAGAATCTGTGGCCAGACCTGAAAATTGCTGTTCCCAGACGTCCTCCATCCAATCTGACAGCTTGAGGGATTCTGCAAAGAAGAACGGGCAGAAATGTCCCTCTCTAGATGTGCAAAGAGACATCCCCAAAAAGACTTGCAGCTGGAATGGCAGCCAAAGGGGGTCCTACAAAGTATTGACTCCGGGGGGCTGAATACAAATGTCCCCCACACTTCTCATGGATTTATTGGTCACAAATGTTGGAACCATTTCTCATATTCCTTCCACTTCACAATTATGTGCCACTTTGTGTCGGCCAATCACATCCAATCCCGATAAATACATTGTAACATGACAACATGGGGGGGGGATACATTGTAACATGACAACATGGGGGGGGATACATTGTAACATGACAACATGGGGGGGGAATACATTGTAACATGACAACATGGGGGGGGATACATTGTAACATGACAACATGGGGGGGGGGGGATACATTGTAACATGACAACATGGGGGAGGGATACATTGTAACATGACAACATGGGGGAGGGATACATTGTAACATGACAACATGGGGGAGGGATACATTGTAACATGACAAGATGGGGGGGGGGGATACATTGTAACATGACAACATGGGGGAGGGATACATTGTAACATGACAACATGGGGGAGGGATACATTGTAACATGACAACATGGGGGGGGGGGATACATTGTAACATGACAACATGGGGGGGGGAATACATTGTAACATGACAACATGGGGGGGGATACATTGTAACATGACAACATGGGGGGGATACATTGTAACATGACAACATGGGGGGGATACATTGTAACATGACAACATGGGGGGGATACATTGTAACATGACAACATGGGGGGGGGGGGAATACATTGTAACATGACAACATGGGGGGGGGGAATACATTGTAACATGACAACATGGGGGGGGGGAATACATTGTAACATGACAACATGGGGGGGGGGATACATTGTAACATGACAACATGGGGGGGGATACATTGTAACATGACAACACGGGGGGGATACATTGTAACATGACAACATGGGGGACATTTCAGGGAGGGGGGGAATACATTGTAACATGACAACATGGGGGACATTTCAGGGGGAGGGGGATACATTGTAACATGACAACATGGAGGACATTTCAGGGGGGAGGGGAATACATTGTAACATGACAACATGGGAGACATTTCAGGGGGGAGGGGAATACATTGTAACATGACAACATGGGGGACATTTCAGGGGGGGGGGGAATACATTGTAACATGACAACATGGGGGACATTTCAGGGGGGAGGGGACTTTTTCAAGGCACTGGAGGGTGAGAGGGGAAGTACAGCCGTGCCTAGCACTTCCCTAACCAATCAGGATGCATTCTGGGTCGGGGATGAATTTTAAGGGGAACTCCAGTGAAAAACACATTAAAAAAAATAGCATTGTCTCCTAAAATCCAAACCAGAGTCTTACCTGAGCACGCCGCCTGCCTGGTCCCCCCGGCCCCTCAACATCGGGGGGGAGGGGCTTCTTCAGGGGTCCTCCCTGCCAAGGCATCTTGTCCCTATGTTGGTGAGGACGAGGGTCTCATCTGCACAACCCTGGTCTGGTGGATGTTGAGGTATGTGGGGGAGGGGACTGTTCAGTTCTAGAACCCTGCTTTCAGAAAGGGAGCCCCCAGATCTGTGGTCCCCTTCATACATGAATGAGGAAGGAGTATTGCGCCCCCCTCGCTGCTCATTCATAAATCACACCATGATAAATAATTCCAAGCCGTGGCCAATCAGGTCGTCCAGAGATGTAGATCTGCCAACCAATCACAACGAGCAACACCTCATGGAAATAAGGACCATACCAAGACTGCCCTCCCATGCCCCCCCCCCCCAGGAACCCCATACCAAGACCGCCCTCCCATGCCCCCCCCCCCCCAGGAACCCCACGCCAAGACCGCCCTCCCATGCCCCCAGGAACCCCACGCCGAGACCGCCCCCCCATGTCCCCCAGGAACCCCACGCCGAGACCGCCCCCCCATGCCCCCAGGAACCCCACGCCGAGAACGCCCCCCCATGCCCCCAGGAACCCCACGCCAAGACCGCCCTCCCATGCCCCCAGGAACCCCACGCCAAGACCGCCCTCCCATGCCCCCAGGAACCCCACGCCAAGACCGCCCTCCCATGCCCCCCCCCCCCCAGGAACCCCACGCCAAGACCGCCCTCCCATGCCCCCAGGAACCCCACGCCAAGACCGCCCTCCCATGCCCTCAGGAACCCACGCCAAGACTGCCCCCCCACGCCCCCAGGAACCCCATAGACTTCAGTTGGGTTCGGGGTTTGTAGGATTCCTATTGGGTTTGGCAAATGTTCAATAAACCCAACTTTGCTCAGATTGCTGATCGTTACTCAGCACTTGTATTGAAATATTTCAGCAAGTTCACCGCTATGACTCCTTGTGTAGTGGGGGGGGGGAGGGGGAGGGGGGGTGCAACTGCTCTTTAACCTATTCCTTCCCAGACACAGGAGTAATGACCTTGTATTGGCTGCTTACCATGAGTATGCCCCCCCCCCCCCCCCCACAGGAGGACAACCCTACTCTCCTTAGCATGTGGGGATGCCTGCGGGCTGAGCTGTCCTGACCTAACCGGTATCTGCTGACAGTGCTCCTGCGTCAGTCCTTACATAACAGACCCCACTCTGCCCCTTGGGCACATGCTTTGTTTCCAGGAGACATCTCCATATAGAGGTCAGAAGGAGGCCGCTACACCAAGAATGAAGGAGGCCCCCACACCAAGAATGAAGGAGGCCCCCACGCCAAGAATGAAGGAGGCCGCCACGCCAAGAATGAAGGAGGCCGCCACGCCAAGAATGAAGGTGGCCGCCACGCCAAGAATGAAGGAGTCCCCCACGCCAAGAATGAAGGAGTCCCCCACACCAAGAATGAAGGAGGCCCCCACACCAAGAATGAAGAAGGCCCCCACACCAAGAATGAAGGAGGCCGCCACACCAAGAATGAAGGAGGCCCCCACACCAAGAATGAAGGAGGCCGCCACACCAAGAATGAAGGAGGCCCCCACACCAAGAATGAAGGAGGCCCCCACACCAAGAATGAGGGAGGCCACCACACCAAGAATGAAGGAGGCCCCCACACCAAGAATGAAGGAGGCCGCCACACCAAGAATGAAGGAGGCCGCCACACCAAGAATGAAGGAGGCCCCCACACCAAGAATGAAGGAGGCCGCCACACCAAGAATGAAGGAGGCCCCCACACCAAGAATGAAGGAGGCCTCCACACCAAGAATGAAGGAGGCCGCCACACCAAGAATGAAGGAGGCCGCCACACCAAGAATGAAGGAGGCCGCCACACCAAGAATGAAGGAGGCCGCCACACCAAGAATGAAGGAGGCCCCCACACCAAGAATGAGGGAGGCCGCCACACCAAGAATGAAGGAGGCCGCCACACCAAGAATGAAGTAGGCCCCCACACCAAGAATGAGGGAGGCCCCCACACCAAGAATGAAGGAGACCGCCACACCAAGAATGAAGGAGGCCGCCACACCAAGAATGAAGGAGGCCGCCACACCAAGAATGACTCTTAACAGTTTAGTGAATCAACAGAAGCAGAAGCATCTCCACACCTCGGCCATCTCTTGAAGGTTGCGGTCACAAGCGGTCTCCTATAGTTCAGAGAGGTCCCCAGAGTCCAGCATCCCATAACAGGAAGGAGGGGCAGAGTCCCCAAACATTCATCAAGTCCCTCCACTTCTCCCAGCATCACCCAAGTGGAATAATCCCCAACTGTCCACAAGTTGTTCTGGTCTGACCAACCCTCAGAAAAATGATCCTCATCATGGTGACCCAACCAGCTCTCCACTTTCCCAATGTAACCATATCCAGAGTCACACTCACCTGTCCCAAAGTTCGGGGTTCCGGTTCGGGGTTCAATTCCGGGTTCCGGTTTGGGTTCCGGTCCGGGGTTCCGGTTCGGGGTTCCGGTTCAGGAACGCTCTCCCAAAGTGCCATCTCAGAGTATGAGCAAAGCACCAGCAGCCGGATCCCTGAGGGCTCCTTTACACTGTGCAGTGCAGAAGGCACGCCCACGCAGGGGCCACCAATGGCACGTAAGGTGCACAGAGAACAATGGCGGAACACCGACAGTGCAGAAGGCACGCCCACGCAGGGGCCACCAATGGCACGTAAGGTGCACAGAGAACAACGGTGGAACACCGACAGTGCAGAAGGCACGCCCACGCAGGGGCCACCAATGGCACGTAAGGTGCACAGAGAACAATGGCGGAACACCGACAGTGCAGAAGGCACGCCCACGCAGGGGCCACCAATGGCACGTAAGGTGCAAAGACAACAATGCTAGAACACCAACAGTGCAGAAGGCACGCCCACGCAGGGGCCACCAATGGCACGTAATGTGCAAAGAGAACAATGGTAGAACACCGACAGTGCAGAAGGCACGCCCACGCAGGGGCCACCAATGGCACAATAGGTGCAAAGAGAACAATGGTAGAACACCAACAGTGCAGAAGGCACGCCCACGCAGGGGCCACCAATGGCACAATAGGTGCAAAGAGAACAATGGTAGAACACCAACAGTGCAGAAGGCACGCCCACGCAGGGGCCACCAATGGCACGTAATGTGCAAAGAGAACAATGGTAGAACACCGACAGTGCAGAAGGCACGCCCACGCAGGGGCCACCAATGGCACGTAAGGTGCAAAGAGAACAATGGTAGAACACCGACAGTGCAGAAGGCACGCCCACGCAGGGGCCACCAATGGCACGTAAGGTGCAAAGAGAACAATGGTAGAACACCGACAGTGCAGAAGGCACGCCCACGCAGGGGCCACCAATGGCACATAAGGTGCAAGAGAACAATGGTAGAACACCGACAGTGCAGAAGGCACGCCCACGCAGGGGCCACCAATGGCACGTAAGGTGCAAAGAGAACAATGGTAGAACACCGACAGTGCAGAAGGCACGCCCACGCAGGGGCCACCAATGGCACGTAATGTGCAAAGAGAACAATGGTAGAACACCGACAGTGCAGAAGGCACGCCCACGCAGGGGCCACCAATGGCACGTAAGTGCAAAGAGAACAATGGTAGAACACCGACAGTGCAGAAGGCACGCCCACGCAGGGGCCACCAATGGCACATAAGGTGCAAAGAGAACAATGGTAGAACACCGACAGTGCAGAAGGCACGCCCACTCAGGGGCCACCAATGGCGCGTAATGTGCACAGAGAACAATGGTAGAACACCGACAGTGCAGAAGGCACGCCCACGCAGGGGCCACCAATGGCACGTAAGGTGCAAAGAGAACAATGGTGAACACCGACAGTGCAGAAGGCACGCCCACGCAGGGGCCACCAATGGCACGTAAGGTGCAAAGAGAACAATGGTAGAACACCGACAGCGCAGAAGGCACACCCACGCAGGGGCCACCAATGGCACGTAAGGTGCAAAGAGAACAATGGTAGAACACCGACAGCGCAGAAGGCACACCCACGCAGGGGCCACCAATGGCACGTAATGTGCAAAGAGAACAATGGTAGAACACCGACAGCGCAGAAGGCACGCCCACGCAGGGGCCACCAATGGCACGTAAGGTGCAAAGAGAACAATGGTAGAACACCGACAGCGCAGAAGGCACACCCACGCAGGGGCCACCAATGGCACGTAAGGTGCAAAGAGAACAATGGTAGAACACCGACAGTGCAGAAGGCACACCCACGCAGGGGCCACCAATGGCACATAAGGTGCAAAAAGAACAACGGTAGAACACCGACAGTGCAGAAGGCACGCCCACGCAGGGGCCACCAATGGCACATAAGGTGCAAAAAGAACAACGGTAGAACACCGACAGTGCAGAAGGCACGCCCACGCAGGGGCCACCAATGGCACATAAATACAGTGTTACAACACCCACAGTGGAGCAAACCAAAGGAAGATATCTACTGCCTCACAAAAATCAGGCAAAGACAAAGAGGAAAAAAAAGAGTACGGAAAGAAGACGAAAACAAGACCAGCTGTATACTGTGGCCCCCGCACCGCAGCTTTATGCGCCTTCCACAAGGGCACTGCCCACGAAACAGATCCTGAGTTATCCGTAAAATATGGTTTTGAAGTTATGAAAAACTTTGGACCGCTTCTGAGGCGATTAAAACCTTCTATATTTTGTGAATGTACTTTCAAAAGGGGGCGAAGCCACGGCAGATTCGGGGTGATCCGCTCAGCAGAAAAAGGCCAAGGTCGGCCAACAATTTCCTCTCCCGAGGACAGCCGGTCCATGGTGTCCTGAAACCAAGAAAACAGGAAAGCCAGAAAAGAAGAGAAGACAAGAAGGCAGGAAAAAAGGGAACACAAAGAGAACGTACAGTGGCCTGGCCATACCACACCTGTGGTGAAACGCACCCTACACTCAACGGACACCAGCTTGGGGTGGCTCTACCACGGAACACATGGCTTCAAATGGATACATCAATAACATAGGCCCCCAGGGGGCACAAAGGCAACAAACATTAAAGATGAAATGGTCAATAACATAGCTAAGTCCCATGTCAGTAGATATAGAAGTCCCCAGGAAGTGGGTCACATCCATGGAGGCCCTCCCGCAAGAAACCCAACTAAGCGGTGGGACCCAACGGGGGAATGACTACAGACAGCAAGAGAACTCAATCAACTCAGCCCAGATGATTCTCTACCCCAATACCCCAGCAAGGCTTTCAGCATATTACCAAAGAAGGGCCAATTCGAGCCCAGGGTTCAGGGCTGGGTTCTCTGCACGCTCAGGTTCCTGTTCTGTGCACGCTCAGGTTCCTGTTCTCTGCACGCTCAGGTTCCTGTTCTCTGCACGCTCAGGGCTGGGTTCTCTGCATGCTCAGGGCTGGGTTCTCTACCTGCTCAGGGCTCTGTTCTCTGCCTGCTCAGGGCTCTGTTCTCTGCCTGCTCAGGGCTCTGTTCTCTGCCTGCTCAGGGCTCTGTTCTCTGCACGCTCAGGGCTCTGTTCTCTGCACGCTCAGGGCTCTGTTCTCTGCACGCTCAGGGCTCTGTTCTCTGCACGCTCAGGGCTCTGTTCTCTGCTCGCTCAGGGCTCTGTTCTCTGCCTGCTCAGGGCTCTGTTCTCTGCATGCTCAGGGCTCTGTTCTCTGCACGCTCAGGGCTCTGTTCTCTGCTCACTCAGGGCTGGGTTCTCTGCTCGCTCAGGGCTGGGTTCTCTGCATGCTCAGGGCTGGGTTCTCTACACGCTCAGGTTCCTGTTCTCTGCACGCTCAGAGCTCTGTTCTCTGCACGCTCAGGGCTCTGTTCTCTGCTCGCTCAGGGCTCTGTTCTCTGCTCGCTCAGGGCTGGGTTCTCTGCTCGCTCAGGGCTGGGTTCTCTGCATGCTCAGGGCTGGGTTCTCTACACGCTCCGGTTCCTGTTCTCTGCACGCTCAGGGCTCTGTTCTCTGCCTGCTCAGAGCCTGGTCCTCTATATGTTCGGTGCTCAGGCTTCAGTTGCCTGCCTGCTCGGGTTCTCTGCACTTTTCCACTAACCACCAATGTAAATTAAGGCCTTCACTGATCAGTAATATAAAAGGACCTTCTTGGGGTCCCCTACCCCACTGATAAATTTGAGGCCCTTTCCCTGAAAAACACCAGTGTAAGGGGCCCCATCCCTCTGCCCATTTCCATAGGGGGCATGTCTACACCAATGTAAGGGGCCCCCTTACCTCTGACCTTTAATATAGGGAGACATCTACACCGAATGCCAATATAAAGGGCCTCTTGCCTCTGACCATTTATATAGGGGGCAAGTCTACACTGAATACCAATGTAAGGGGCCCCTTACCTCTGACCTTTAATATGGGGGGGGACATCTACAAGGAACACCAATGTAAGGGTCCCCCCTACCTCTGACCTTTAATATGGGGGGGGGGACATCTACAAGGAACACCAATGTAAGGGTCCCCCCTACCTCTGACCTTTAATAGAGGGGGCGTGCCTACAACAAAAACCAATGGAAGGAACCCCTTACCTCTGACCTTTTTATATGGGGAAATATCTACACCAAGCTCCAATGGAAGGGGCCCCTTAACTCTGACCCTTTATATAGAGGGCATGTCTACAATGAACACCAATGGAAGGGGTCCCTTCCCTCTGTTCTTTAATAGAGAGGGGCCTGTCTACACTGAGCACCAAAGGGGCCCCTTGCCTCTGACTTATAATACAGGGGGCCCGTCTACACTAAGCACCAATGGAAGGGGCCCCTTACCTCTGACCTATAATACAGGGGGGCCCGTCTACACTGAGCACCAATGGAAGGGGCCCCTTGCCTCTGACCTATAATACAGGGGGCCCATCTACACTTAGCACCAATGGAAGGGGGCCCCTTACCTCTGACCTATAATGCAGGGGGCCCGTCTACACTTCGCACCAATGGAAGGGGCCCCTTGCCTCTGACCTATAATACAGGGGGCCCATCTACACTGAGCACCAATGGAAGGGGCCCCTTGCCTCTGACCTATAATACAGGGGGGCCCATCTACACTGAGCACCAATGGAAGGGCCCCTTACCTCTGACCTATAATACAGGGGGCCCGTCTACACTTCGCACCAATGGAAGGGGCCCCTTGCCTCTGACCTATAATACAGGGGGCCCATCTACACTGAGCACCAATGGAAGGGGCCCCTTACCTCTGACCTATAATACAGGGGGCCCGTCTACACTTCGCACCAATGGAAGGGGCCCCTTGCCTCTGACCTATAATACAGGGGGCCCGTCTACACTAAGCACCAATGGAAGGGGCCCCTTACCTCTGACCTATAATACAGGGGGCCCGTCTACACTGAGCACCAATGGAAGGGGCCCCTTGCCTCTGACCTATAATACAGGGGGCCCATCTACACTTAGCACCAATGGAAGGGGCCCCTTACCTCTGACCTATAATGCAGGGGGCCCGTCTACACTTCGCACCAATGGAAGGGGCCCCTTGCCTCTGACCTATAATACAGGGGGCCCATCTACACTGAGCACCAATGGAAGGGGCCCCTTGCCTCTGACCTATAATACAGGGGGCCCATCTACACTGAGCACCAATGGAAGGGGCCCCTTACCTCTGACCTATAATACAGGGGGCCCGTCTACACTTCGCACCAATGGAAGGGGCCCCTTGCCTCTGACCTATAATACAGGGGGCCCATCTACACTGAGCACCAATGGAAGGGGCCCCTTACCTCTGACCTATAATACAGGGGGCCGTCTACACTTCGCACCAATGGAAGGGGCCCCTTGCCTCTGACCTATAATACAGGGGGCCCATCTACACTGAGCACCAATGGAAGGGGCCCCTTACCTCTGACCTATAATACAGGGGCCCATCTACACTGAGCACCAATGGAAGATCTTACAGATTTCACCGTCTGCTTTTCTTGTCACTTTTTCTCCACTTCCTGGTAATAGAAGTCTATCTCCATCGCTCTGGCCAGGATCTTCCACCTCGAGGCGTAGATATATTTAGGAGGGGTTTCCTGAGCCCTGAAAATTAGTTCCGGGGTTCCTCTGAGGTGAGGCCAGACACCCCGTCCTTCCTATGCTCCACGTTAGTTTCGCCCCGTTTTCGAGTCAGAATGTTTTATTGCTGAAAGGCTTTTGACCTCGAAGCTGAACCTGGAAATCATCCTGCAGCATGAACATTGGCGAACGTTCCCCGAGTCTTCTGGGGGAGTAGCCACTGCCTGTGGATGATGATGAGCCAGCAAGTTGCCACACTGCCTTACATAGACTGGGTCTCCGGAGACAGGACCGCTGACAGCAGCATTCAAAATGGAATCTTTCCCCCACTTCTGCGCCAGATCCAAAATCAGACACTGCCTGCCCATTGAAGTCTTCCACACGGGCAGTAAAAACACCATTGCGGTTGACCGGCATTGGAACCGCCCTTTCCGCCCCACCGAGATTGGAACTGCCCTTTCCGCACCACCCGGATTGGAACCAACCATTCTCCCACCCGGTATTGGAACCTCCCCCTTTCCCCCACCGGGATTGGAATCGCCCCCTTTTCTTACCTGGATTGGAACCGCCCTTTCCGCACCACCCGGGATTGGAACCTCCCCCTTTCCCCCACCCGGGATTGGAACCTCCCCCTTTCCCCCACCCGGGATTGGGACCGCCCTTTCCCCCACCCGGGATTGGGACCGCACTTTCCCCCACCCGGGATTGGGACCGCACTTTCCCCCACCCGGGATTGGGACCTCTCCTTCCCACCACCAGCATTGGAACCGCCCCTCAGCCCCCTGGGATTGGAACTGCCCCCCAGAGATTAGAACTGCCCCTCCCCCCAGAAGAACAGACAGACACGAAGGGGTCATCATACAAAATGTTTATTGTGTTGCAGGCAGCTGGAGGCAAAGTCTCGATCTGCGACGTACAAAGGTAGAAAACGGTAGAAACAGCCCTTGAGTCAGGAAAAATCTCCTCCGGAACTCCCCAAATCCACAAGTCTGTGCCGGGGGGAGGGGACACACCCATACATCCTCCATACCACTGCATGTCCTAACTCCCGCATCGGATCCCTGGAATCCCTATCGGCACCCACACACCGTCTACCAGCCCTCCAGGGCACTGCGCACGGCTGGAAGAACATGGAACCCGCACTGATTACTATGCAGTGCTGCACACCCCTCCTAGCGGCTATACAAACGCCATATAACGCATCCCATTGGGTGACACTTTGGAGTCTATTACATAAAAAAAAAAAACTACAAAGTAACAATTCTAGAGAAGTCCGGATTCAGCAACTCAATGTAACATTGGTGATCATTGGTTCCATCCATCTGCCCATTCCCTCCCGCGTTGGCTCCATCCATCTGCCCATTCCCTCCGGCGTTGGCTCCATCCATCTGCCCATTCCCTCCGGCGTTGGCTCCATCCATCTGCCCATTCTCTCCGGCGTTGGCTCCATCCATCTGCCCATTCCCTCCGGCGTTGGCTCCATCCATCTGCCCATTCCCTCCGCGTTGGCTCCATCCATCTGCCCATTCCCTCCGGCGTTGGCTCCATCGAACTGCCCATTCCCTCCGGCGTTGGCTCCATCGAACTGCCCATTCCCTCCCGCGTTGGCTCCATCGAACTGCCCATTCCCTCCCGCGTTGGCTCCATCGAACTGCCCATTCCCTCCCGCGTTGGCTCCATCCATCTGCCCATTCCCTCCGGCGTTGGCTCCATCGAACTGCCCATTCCCTCCCGCGTTGGTTCCATCGATCTGCCCATTCCCTCCGGCGTTGGCTCCATCGATCTGCCCATTCCCTCCGGCGTTGGCTCCATCGAACTGCCCATTCCCTCCCGCGTTGGTTCCATCGAGCTGCCCGTTCCATCGATCTGCCCATTCCCTCCAGTTGTGAGCCCAGCTCCGCCTAGTGGCTGGACGACGGTACTTTCTACAGCTTTTTATCGAAGATCATTCGCTCAGCGGAAAAAATAAATAGCCGAAGAACATTGGATTGTTACCCCGGTCACACAGATCGAACTTCCATGCAGATTCGCCGGACGAACGGCTATACCGATTTTAATAAATAGACCCCTCCGCTCTGCTGAACTGTAAACGTTTCTGACGCAGGAAGCCGCCGAACATCGCGACGCCAAGGAGCAAAAAGGCTTCATAAAACAATCGCCAAACAAGTCCAACCAGAAGAGTTTCTTCCCAAAAAGAAAATAAAAAAAGTGAGTGGGGCACCGATATGAAAATTCTGGTGCCGAAACCGAAAATTCAGGACGCACTTGGCTGAAAAATGGACCGCTTGTAAAAATGTAATTATTGTGGATTATCTGCGCCGAAGACACTAGGGGGCGCCTTTGCACTGAAGTTTTTGGGGTCTCGACTTGCAAAAATCGCATCTCATAGACTTTCATGCAAAGTCACTAGAGAGTGATTCTGCCTGAAAGTCTATGGGACGCCATGCTGCCTGAAAGTCTATGGGACACCATTCTGCCTGAAAGTCTATGGGACACCATTCTGCCTGAAAGTCTATGGGACACCATTCTGCCTGAAAGTCTATGGGACACCATTCTGCATTGAAGCCACTAGAGGGTGTTTTTTGCATGATAGTCTATGAGACGAGACTTTCGTGTGAAATTGCATCTCGTAAACTTTCATACGGTCTATGAGATGCAATTTTGCACTGAAGTCACTAGGGGGCGCAATTTTGCACGAAAGCCTATGAGACACGACTTAGCATGAAAGTCTAGGTCACGCAATTTTGCATTGAAGTCACCAGGGGGCTGTTTTGCATTAAAGTCTATAAGACTAGAGTTTTTCATGTAAATTTGCGTCTCATAGACTTTCATGTAATCTATGAAATGCAATTTTGCATTGAAGTTACTGAGGGATAGTCTTTCATGAAAGTCTGAGACGCGATTTTGTACTGAAGTCACTAGGGGCGCAATTTTGCATGAAAGTCTATGAGACGCGACCTTACATCGAAATCACTAGGGGGCGTTTTTCCATGAAAGTCTATAAGATGCAATTTTGCATTAAAGTCACTAGAGGGCGTTTTTGTATGAAAGTCTATGAGACGCAATTTTGCATTGAAGTCACTAGGGGGCAGTTTTGAATTCAAGTCACTAGAGGGAATTTTTTGCATGAGAGTCTATGAGACGTGGCTTTGCATGAGTCTATGAGACGCAATTTTACACTGAAGTCACTAGGGGGTGTTTTTGCATGAAAGTCTATGGGACGCAATTTTGTACTGAAGTCACTGGGGGGCGTTTTTGCATGAAAGTCTATAAGACATGTCTGCAAAATGCCGATAACACTATTTTCGGGCGACATATTTTGGGCGCCGATATATCGGTGCATCCTGAAAAACTGTAAACTATTATTTCCAGCCTTCGATCGATCAGACCTCATGGGTTGTGTAAAGCAGAACTCTGAACTACATCGTCTCGCCTCATTGGCTTTGCTTGCACTCAGTCGCCGTGCTCTGTCTTGTACAGGCTCTGGAACTATCCATCACACAACATGCAGAATTGTGCCTGGCGGTGCTCCAGAACTGCAGACTGACAACACGCCGTACAAGATCTGTCCCTTTAACAGCTGAATATTAGGTTTCCCATGGTGCTCTGGGGTATCCTTCTTCATATATTGAATATCATTATTCGATACACAAAGTTCTGCATTATCATTGAAGGGAACCTGTCATTAGAAGACCCCAGACAAGGATTGCAGCACCAATATAAAACCCAGAGTGGGCCTCTAACAGGGTCAATGGTCATCCCACCACCAGCGGCTTCTACTTCCATCTACTAGGACAGGAGAGAAGTTCTGTGGGAGGCGTGGCATTGTCTGCTATGGGTTCCTGAGCTGCCAATGATTGGTGCTGTCACATGAGAGGATGGGGGTGGGTCTTATGACCTCCATACCCAGCAGTACAAGCTAGGTCTCCTCCCTCCCAGAGCAGGAGGGTAAATACAAGCTTCTGGTGGCACCACCGTTGGAGATATTTGGCTTCGGTTTCAACTGTAAATCTAATTCCAGAATGTTTCCCCAACACCAACCTTCAAGGCCCAATTCCAGCTGGACAAATACCCCTCCCCGGAGGCTCCACCCACAAAGCTATTATCTTTTAGCAGGCGTGTCTGGTCCAGTCATGTGATGTGGAGGCCCCTCGTCCTCAGTGGTGGGTGGATTCTGAATGCTGCTGAGAATGCGCCTACACAATACAGTGAGCGTTCCCTCTAGCATTCTCCAGGGAGGACAGCCTGAGGACACACCCCCAGGGGGGCAGGTCCATGACTCCCCAGGGACACACCTCTAGGGGGCATGTCCATGAAAACCCCAGGGACACACCTCTAGGGGGCAGGTCCATGACTGCCCAGAGACACACCCCCAGGGGCATGTTTATGAAAACCTCAGGGGGACATGTCCATGACTCTCCAAAAACACACACCCTGGGAAGGTCCAGGACAACCCAGAAACTCAACCCCAGGGGGCAGGTCCATGGCACCCAGGGATTATCATTCAACCCAGAATTAGAGCAGTGGATACACCCCCAGGAGGCAGGTCCATGACATCCCAGGGACACACCTCTATGAGGCAGGTCTATGACACCCAGGATTTACAGACCCCAGGGAGGCATGTCCATGACTTCCTAAAAACGCACACCCTGGAAGGTCCATGACACCCCAGAAACACATCCCAGGGGGGCAAGTCCGTGACACCCAGGGTTTACAGGAAAAGGGTTGAATAGAGCTGGTTATTCAACCCAGAAGAGGAGCAGCGGACACACTCCCTGGGGCAGGTCCATGACATCCCAGGGACACACCCCCAGGGGGCAGTTCCATGACACCCCAGGGACACCCCACCCCCCCCCCCAGGGGGGCAGGTCCATTATTGCAGTCAGAGCCTTTATTTCTTTATCATGCAGGTCAGAATTTTTTTGTGGAAAATGCTAGAATTGGGCTTTCAATTTCAGGTCATAATGACCCCATCAATGCAACCCCAGAGGCAGACCGCCGCTTCTGAAAAACCGTGCGATTAAAAAGATCGCCAAATCATCAGACGCGAAGCCCGCGCCAAAAAAAAATGCGTAAAGACAGAAGGCAGGTTGTCGCACAATGTGGCGGCGGGTGAGTGCACACCACTGGCCTTTATAACTCAAGTGATACCCATCATGCAATGCGAGAGCTTCCTGCATTACATTGTTCAATGTGGGGTGAGAGGGGCGGAGCTTACACAGCGATGTTTGCACACGGGACAATATGGTAATGGAACCATGCCTCCTAGGCTATACCATTCGTGTTAATAACAGGTTCTCTTTAATTGCCAATTGAAATGGGAGCACCAGAACGCAGCGACTGACAGCAGCTTGGGGGGGGGGGGGTCACCAACCCTACAGATATCATTCCATAGAAATACATAAAAGAGATCAAATATCAATCAGAAAAATTCAGACATTATTATTGGACCCGAAGACACTTAAAGGAAAACTCGTCTTTTTTCATCTTCGTTCTGGGAATGTAATTTTAGGAGTTTATATAGATTTTATTTCTTAGGGGTACCTGGGCTCAGAGATGACCTTCAAGGGGGGGGGGGGGGGGGTAGGTTGGACATTACTGTGGAGTACGGCTCCACTAGGCCAAGAGAAGCAGCATTCTGTGGAACGGACCTTCTTCCTTCAGCCTGAGGCTCAATCTGTAATGGGAGTCATCCGATCTCACAGGGCTTTGTGCACCAAAAACCACCAGAGATGGAAATATGGAACCAAGGAGGAGAAGGAGGAGAACCGCCCCAAGAGAACCCATTCATAGTCCCACCTGGATGTTCTCTAGTAGACTGTATATGTAAAAACCAAACGTGAGGTCCAACGTGTCCTCTACATGGACCAGCACACCCCTCTCTAGATGTTAAATCATATATACAGTACCCTGAAGAAGTCCCCCTCCCCCCTGAAATGTCCCCCATGTTGTCATGTTACAATGTATCCCCCTCCCCCCTGAAATGTCCCCCATGTTGTCACGTTACAATGTATCCCCCTCCCCCCTGAAATGTCCCCCATGTTGTCACGTTACAATGTATTCCCCCCTCCCCCCTGAAATGTCCCCCATGTTGTCACGTTACAATGTATTCCCCCTCCCCCCCTGAAATGTCCCCCATGTTGTCACGTTACAATGTATTCCCCCTCCCCCCCTGAAATGTCCCCCATGTTGTCACGTTACAATGTATCCCCCCCCCCCATATAGTCACGTTACAATGTATTCCCCCCTCCCCCCTGAAATGTCCCCCATGTTGTCACGTTACAATGTATTCCCCCCTCCCCCCTGAAATGTCCCCCATGTTGTCACGTTACAATGTATTCCCCCTCCCCCCCATAAATGTCCCCCATGTTGTCATGTTACAATGTATTCCCCCTCCCCCCATAAATGTCCCCCATGTTGTCATGTTACAACCAGAATCATCAATTAATTTTCTTGGGAATTTTCATTGACGGTTCTGGTTATAACATGACAGAATGTGGAAAGTTTCAAGGGGGAGGAAGACTCTTTCAAGGACCTGTACACACTCACTGGCCACTTTATTAGGTCCACCTTGCTAGTCCCGGGTTGGACCCCCTTTGCCTTCATTCTTCGTGGCATAGATTCAACAAGGTGTTGGAAACATTCCTCAGAGATTTTGGTCCATGTAGACATGAGTTACTTTCGCCTTTCTATCATCTGGAACCAGTCTGCTCATTCTCCTCTGACATAAACAAGGCATTTTCCTCCACACAACTGCCACTCGCTGGATATTTTCTCTTTTTCGGACCATTCTCTGTAACCCCCAGAAATGATTGTGGGAGAAAATCCCAGTAGACCGGCAGTATTTGAAATACTCAGATCAGCCCGTCTAGCACCAACAACCATGGCATGTTCAAAGTCACTTGAATCCCCTTTCTTCCCCATTCTGATGCTCGGTTTGAACTTCAGCAAGTCGTCTTCATGTCTACATGCCTAAATACACTGAGTTGCTGCCATGTGATTGGCTGATTAGCAAGCAATTGAACAGGTGGACCTAATAAAGTGGTGGTGCGTGTATACTGTAGGCAATAGCAAGCTGGGAAACAGCTTGTCTCTACATACAGCCACGCTATATGTCCAAATGGCTGACCTCACATCTACATGACTTTACTGGATTATCCTGTTCCAAAACCATGGCCATTAATATAGGGTTGGCCTCCCTCCCACTCCTTGCAGCTATAACAGCTGCCACAAGTCTTTTGTGGGAATTGGTAAAGTCAGGTACTAATGTTGGACAGAAAGACCTGGCTAGCAAATGGATATCCAGTTGAACCCAAAGGTGTTCAGCAGGGTTAAAGTCAAGGCCCTGTGCAGGACACTTGAGCTCCTCCCCATCAAACAGATCATACCATGTCTTTATGAAGCTGCTCAGTAGGGTTGAGGTCAGGGATCTTGTGAAGGACACCTGAGTTCCTCACCATCAAACTGGTCAGACCATGTCTTTATGAAGCTGTTCATTAGGGTTGAGGTCAGGGATCTTGTGAAGGACACCCGAGTTCCTCACCATCAAACTGGTCAGACCATGCCTTTATGAAGCTGTTCAGTAGGGTTGAGGTCAGGGATCTTGTGAAGGACACCCGGGTTCCTCTACAGCAAACTGGTCAGACCATGTCTTTATGAAGCTGTTCATTAGGGTTGAGGTAAGGGCTCTGTGAAGGACACCCGAGTTCCTCACCATCAAACTGGTCAGACCATGCCTTTATGAAGCTGTTCAGTAGGGTTGAGGTCACGGATCTGTGCAAGAGACCTGAGTTCCTCTACACCAAACAGATCATACCATGCCTTTATGAAGCTGCTCAGTAGGGTTGAGGTCAGGGATCTTGTGAAGGACACCCGAGTTCCTCACCATCAAACTGGTCAAACCATGTCTTTATGAAGCTGCTCAGTAGGATTGAGGTAAGGGCTCTGTGAAGGACACCCGAGTTCCTCACCATCAAACTGGTCAAACCATGCCTTTATGAAGCTGATCAGTAGGGTTGAGGTCACGGATCTGTGCAAGAGACCTGAGTTCCTCTACACCAAACTGGTCAAACCATGTCTTTATGAAGCTGGCTTGGTACAGTCATGGTGGTACAGAAAAAAGGTCTTCCTTAAACTGTTACCACAAGGTTGGAAGAGCACAATGGTCTACAATGCCTTGTTACGCTGTAGTATTACCAGTATCATTCACTGTATGCCTGCACTACATTATCAGGCGGGTAATCCACAAACGTTTGGCTATAGAGTAGGTGTGATAGTTCAGGTCTTGCTAAAATATTGACCATCTAGTGTATGTAGTCATGACTGTGCCGTCTAACTGCCACTAGGACCTGAAGAAAGGATCCCACCAAAGCCTTCATCACACAAGGTATGGAGTTTTCCTGAGCTGCTCGAGGACAATAGGTCTTCAAGGAGGTCTTCAGGACAGAAAGATCTATTTTTGGTCTGGGAATAGTTGAAAAACATCAGCAAAAACCCACCTTCGTTTCATTGACTACAATATGCTGCTTGATTTTTGATCTAGCATAAAAAATCCTGACACAAAAGAGACAAAGGTCTACAATAATCCCACACTAATGGGGATAAACGGACTAAAAACTAAAATGGGGGCCAAAACTGCAGCACAAATAAATGGTTAATTTCTATTGAAATAATGACTTACAACATGATTAGAGGGATAAAAATTCACAGGAAAGTCTTTCAAGATGCCTTCATAAAACTAGCAAAACCTACCTACAAAGTACGTCTGAAATATTGTGCAACGATTAGACCGATTGTACTTACAAAATGAGTGTTCATTCACATTACAAAAAATGGTGCATGTTGAGTTTTTGAACCACTGACTGGAACTGCCTAATCTAAGTGATAAGGACCTTCAATATCTGTAAGAAAAGCTCACTTGCACGCCAAAAGGAGCACATCTAAAGCAAAGGCGGCCTACCAGTGGGGCCCATGCTGTAAGGTGATGCTCTAGTGAAGGGCACGGGACTGTCCGCTAGGCTATGTACAAGCAGTAAATGTGAACACACTAATGTCAGCAATCAGTCTTTGGTCAGTGAAAGCGTGATTCCATTAAGAGAAGACCATCAAATACAGAAACCAACTCAACAAGCTGAACGTCTACTCAAGGAGGCATTCTCACTTGACAGGATGGACACTGGATTATGTGAACCACATCAAAGTGGCCATCTGCCAGGTCTTTGCATGTAGCCAACCACGGTAGCTAGTTGTTGAGTGGCTTAGACAAATGATTCCACTTCGTATAAGTGGCAATCTTGAGTCAAGCTGGCCCAAGACATTAAAATGGAACCTCAAACCTGTATTAAGTTCAGCATAGGACTCCACTGATTGATTATCCTATGAGCAAAGCCTACATGCTGAGCAAAAACTTTATCATTTCATCAAAATAGACGAATGGCAAAACCAACTCAACAATTTGAACATCTACTCATGGAGGCATTCTCACTGGACAGGATGGACACTGGGTTATGGGAACCACATCAAAGTGGCCATGTGCCAGGTCTTTGCATGTAGCCAACCACGGTAGCTAGTTGTTGAGTGGCTTAGACAAATGATTCCACTTCATATAAGTGGCAATCTTGAGTCAAGCTGGCCCATGTCATTGAAATGGAGCCTCAAACCTGTATTAAGTTCAGCATAGGACTCCACTGATTGATTATCCTATGAGCAAAGCCTACATGCTGAGCAAAAACTTCATCATTCCATCAAAGTAGACTAATGGCCAAACCAACTCAACAACTTGAACATCTACTCATGGAGGCATTCTCACTTGACAGATTGGGCACTGGAGTATGTGGGCCACATCAAAGCATGTCCAACAGTGGTCATATACAGGGTCTCTGAATGCAGGAAACCATGGTAGCTAGTTGAGTGGCTTTGACAAGTAATTACACTTTGTAGAAGAAGCAAATTTGGGTCAAGCTGGCCCAAGACATTAGATGGCACTCAAAACGTGATAAGTTCAGCATAGGACTCCAAAGACTGATTATCCCATCAGCAAAGCCTACATACTGAGAAAAAAAACTTCATATATATAATTATCTCTGCATAACAGACTATTGGCCAATAGATATTCCCCCCCCCCCAAGGAAAGACTGGCCTGAGCTATTTGTTGATGTCTAAGCTCATACCATGACTCAATCCCACCACAATTCGTAATACTGGACAACCATCAAATGTCAACGTGGTCAACTAGGCTGCTTCATTGCAACAAAATCACCTCATTTCATTTTTCACACCCACTACAAAAAGGCACACAATGTTCCCTTATATGAGCTTATAGGAAATAAAAAATATATAAAAACAAATGAACCACAAATAACCAATAAAGTATTGTGAGAGGGTGGCGAAGGAGCAAGAGGAGGTGCATCAGAAGGAAACGAGATCATTTGTCCAGTTCTGTCGGGTTGGAAAAGGCACAAAGGTCGTGTTGCAGGATTTTCTCTTTTTTTTTTTTTGCAGGACGGGTTTTGTGCTGTAAACATGTGAGAGAGCGGTCTTCCATGGAGAGGTGACTGTACCTCTCCCCTGTGACCGGGAGAAGGACCATAGCTGGTGTCTTGGCAGCTCGGGTGAAGGATTGAGGCAGTATAGCAAAAGATGCAACAACAACAGCATTCTAGAAAAGATTTCCCTTCTGTGCAGAGAGGTTTAGCCCCCTGGAGAGAGCGTCGAAGGCCACGGCATGCACCATTCCAAATCTTGTCCTTCACGTGAGACCAAACTTAGAGAAAAAGAAAAAAAAAGCCACAGCATGCACTGAACCAAAGTCTCTCCCCCAGCTGAGACCAGAGTTTAGGAGAGCAGGTGGAGGTCATGCAGCAAACCCTTTCATTTCCCGCAGGTGAGGCCAGATCTCTAAAAAAAAGGAGAGCAAAAAACCCAAAAGGCCACAACCTGCTACTGAACCACAACCTCTCTCTGCTACAACACTGTGCCCACTTATCCACTGAAGGAAATGTTCTCCACACGAAAAGGCTGGAGATCCAAGGGTAGTCAATAAAGTCCTGCTCATGAAATATTACAGTTCTGCAAGGCTAAACCTCCAGTAAGCATGAAGCCATCACATTTGTGCATGCAATAAGGCAACGGTACTCAGTGAGAGAGGAGATAAAGAGCTCCACAAGCTACTTATGGACAGAGTAGCCTTGCTTTGGTCAGGTCTCCACTCCACCATGCAATCACTGCTGACAGCGGAGGTTGAGCCTCTATTACTTCATGCAATCACTGCTTACAGCCAAGGTTGGGTCTCCACTCCTCCATGCGGAAAATGGAGGTTGGGTCTTTACCACCCCCCCCCCACTCCATGCAATCACTGCGAACAGCTGTGGTCGGTTCTCCATTACTTCATCCAATCAATGCCGACAGCTGAGGTTGAGTCTCCATTACTTCATGCAATCACTGCTGACAGCCGAGGTTGGGTCTCAACTACTCCATGCTGCTGAAAATGCAGGTTAGGTCCTCTCCGTGCAATCATCTGACAACGGTTGCCTCCTGAAAACTTCTCTATAAAAAAAAAATCCTGAAGCCAGTGAAGTGTAAACATATCTGACCCTACACACTTATACCAGGTATCGTTATACAGAGAAGTCATCTAGATTTGACAGTACAACCTAAAAACGACCACATGCAGCCACTATGCAAGGTAGATGACCAATGGAAGGTTCCTCAACAATTCACGGCAGATGACCAACGAATGGTTCCTCAACAATTCATGGTAGATGACCAACGAATGGTTCCTCAACAATTCATGGCAGATGACCAACGAATGGTTCCTCAACAATTCATGGTAGATGACCAACGAATGGTTCCTCAACAATTCATGGCAGATGACCAACGAATGGTTCCTCAACACCAATGATGACTTACGCCCAGAGCAGTGAGGAAGATGGCATAGAGCAGATGGTTTCCAGTAACTAGGAGGGTGTGCATGAGAATAATGGACTATGGTCATATGACAAGAAGGCAAAGAGGAGAAGCAACGGAGGACCATGATTCATCAATACAAGATGATCTCCTCATCCTTTTCGGGGTTAAGGCTTACAAAGAAGCTCTCGTGGGAAGATTTGGCACATGCTACAAGCCAAGAGGAACCCGATTCACAAACCAACGGCTCCAAGCTGCATATCCACATCACAGCAAGGCAGAATGGGCCCCGTCCATGCAAAATATAGAACCAAATAAATGCACATGTGTATACCTCAAAGCACACACTTCCATGCATCATCACATCATGTAACAAGGACACTGAACACTGAGAAACACGTATGTAACGGGCACAACGAGGCAGTGGTGAAGATGCAGGGATGGATGCTGTGATGTCATGAGTGATGTAACAGGCAGCAGAGCGCAGAGAAATCTGAGGAGGCTGTTCATAAAGATCACCAAATTGATTTTACTTCATTTTTCTTTAGTTCCATTAACGTTGAAAAAAATGTTAGTATATCTAAAGCCAAAAAAAAATATAAAAATAAAAAAAATCTGTGCTCATTTTATCAGACTTGACTTCACTTCCTGTGCTGCAGACACAACAGGAAGTGAGAGGGAATCTCTACAAAGCAAGACGAGTTGTCACTGGAGCCGGTGTCCCCATTAAAGATTTCCCCTCTATACTTGTTTTGGCGTCAACTCCAAATTGTGAATTTCCCATTCCATTCAAATCTTGGGACAATGTCACCTGGACAGACGGAAGGCTTAATCTAGGAGTGGCCACCGGGACAGAAAGATAGAGGGGTAAATCCAAGGGTGGCCACCGATAGAGATGTTCAGTCTAGGGGTGGTCACTAGGACAAATAGAGGGATGAATCTAGGGGTGGCCACCAATAGAGATAGAGAGGTTCAGTCTAGGCGTGGCGACCAGGACAGAAAGATAGAGGGATGAATCTAGGGGTGGCCACCAATAGAGATAGAGGGGTTCAGTCTAGAGGTGGTCACCGGGACAAATAGAAGGATGAATCTAGGGGTGGTCACCGGGACAAATAGAGGGATGAATCTAGTTGTGGTCACCGGGACAAATAGAGGGATGAATCTAGGGGTGGTCACCGGGACAAATAGAAGGATGAATCTAGGGGTGGTCACCGGGACAAATAGAGGGATGAATCTAGGGGTGGTCACCGGGACAAATAGAGGGATGAATCTAGGGGTGGTCAATGGGACAAATAGTGGGATGAATCTAGGGGTGGTCAATGGGACAAATAGTGGGATGAATCTAGGGGTGGTCACCGGGACAAATAGAGTGATGAATCTAGGGGTGGTCACCGGGACAAATAGAGGGATAAATCTAGGGGTGGTCACCGGGACAAATAGAGGGATGAATCTAGGGGTGGTCACCGGGACAAATAGAGGGATGAATCTAGGGGTGGTCAATGGGACAAATAGAAGGATGAATCTAGGGGTGGTCACCGGGACAAATAGTGGGATGAATCTAGTTGTGGTCACCGGGACAAATAGAGGGATGAATCTAGTTGTGGTCACCGGGACAAATAGAGGGATGAATCTAGGGGTGGTCACAGAGACAAATACAGGGATGAATCTAGGGGTGGTCACCGGGACAAATAGAGGGATGAATCTAGGGGTGGTCACCGGGACAAATAGAGGGATGAATCTAGTGGTGGTCACAGAGACAAATAGAGGGATGAATCTAGGGGTGGTCACCTGGACAAATAGAGGGATGAATCGAGGGGTGGCCAAGGTGAGCACCGAATGCAGGATCCAGTGCCCGAAGTAAACCCTCCAGGCTGGCCTCGCTGTTGCACGGTCTGGGTTAAGTTCCCAACATGTACATAGGGGGTATCCAATCTGAAAACTGCTTTCAAGTGCTGAGACTCGTAAGGCTCTGAGATGAAGTAGAGAAGAAAAAATTACAGAATGGTTTAGAAAGCTTTTCCACATAAGAGGTCCTTCAACTGGAAGAAAGGTCCATCAACTGAAGTCCTCGTGAGGCTCTGTGATGGAATGGTTTAGAAAACTCCTCCATAGAAGAGGATCATCAACTGAAGAAAAGGTCCATCAACTGGAGTCTTATAGAACTGAGTTACATGGGGTGCACTGGGAGGTGTTCCCACCAATGTACAATCGGCTGAAGGGATCGGCATAGAACCCCTTGCCTAGGACTTCCTGGACTGTCCGATTAAGAGAAACTTTTTGGCTTTAGATGTACTTTAAAAAAAAAGTCAAAAAGCAGTTAAAAAAAATTGAGGAACCTCTGCAGCACCCTAACAAAACTCTGTTTCCATTTTTCCTGCACTGAATATGTATTTCCCACGATATAAAAAACCAAGAACACCAGTTGGATCTTGATGAACAGCCTCCCGAAAGGTCCAAGCGGCTAAGCTGCCACCATGGGTTTGGAGGCATGAGGCGCCAAGGTGCGGAAATACGACCACACAATGGGCTTTATACCACGTAGGACGTCGGGCCCTTCCACGTCAGCATGCTGCATTGTATAGCGATACCGAGTACCTCTGCTAGCCCTTAGTGCTCTTCAAGCTGCATAATAATCGAGTCTCTCCACTCGGGTGAAAACACTGAGCTGTACGTAATACTGGGTTACTATGTAAACGGGTCGTGTATACGGATACCGAGTATCTCCACACATTTCAAGCGCTGTGATCTATGTGACTGCATTGCTGCCGTCAGGGACCGCAAAACACTGCTCTGTGCACCTGCCCCATCAGATCAACATTTCTTAAGCTCCGCCCCTGAGGAGCCCAGAACAGGACTGGGATCTGCCATGTGAACGGAGCAGATCTGAGGTGGGAGAGGGGCATTCTGTTATACAGCGTCACTCAACGGACAGCAAAATAGGCGAGTCCAGAACTAGATCGTCGAGAACTCTGTAGTGGATCAATAGTTGTAGAGATTTCTGTCCAAGTGCCCCTCCACCCATCTCCTCAGATCCGGAAGGTTGGAAGTGGTTATCTCGGGCTGTGTGGCGCCCTAGAAGTGCAGGCCTGTAAGTATAGTGCAATAATACTTCATCTCGCTGGTCTTCAGGGTGGAGGGTTGGCACAGGCAGTCACAGGGGAGTCAAAAAAACGGGGAAACCTCTGGCCTCCTAGAGAAGGTTTTATCTTCTGTCGGCAGGAGGGTCCTATGTCTCCGGCCACCACAGAAGGCACAGGAAGAGTCTCCGGGAAAAGAGGGGTTCAGGAAACGGAGGACGAGGAAGGGCGCCAAAAACACCACTTGTTCTTGCTGTGCTGCTTGCGGATGAGCTCCTCCTCCTTTTCGCGCTCCTTCTTACAGCGGAGGTAACGGTCTTCCTCTTTCAGGTACCACACCGGAGGCCACCGAAAACGCTCAAAGTGGCTTTTGTTTTCTGGGGAGACAGAGAGCACATCGCTGTTAAGGGCTGATCTCCCGGCTCCCTCTATTCCTCACAACTCCGCCCCCTTACTCACCTAAAACCACCCACACTTCGCTCCAGATTCTTCTCTCCACCTTCTTTGGGTGTCCATGTTGCTGGTTGTGCGACACGGACACTTCCTATTGGCTGTCCAGCGGAGGGGTCCTCTCAGAATCCAGAAGAGAAGCCTGCAGAGGCGACAGGCCTTGCCGGTGAGGACATCTGCCCCTTCCCCGGCAAAGCACTTGTCCCCATGTTGAGAATGACAAGGGCCGCTTCCCCACAACCTTAGCCCGGTGGATGAGGTCTACCGGTGGACGCGGAGGGGCTACGGGTGGACGCGGAGGGGCTACGGGTGGACGCGGAGGGGCTACGGGTGGAGGGTCTACGGGTGGACGCGGAGGGCCTACGGGTGGACGCAGAGGGCCTACGGGTGGACGCAGAGGGCCTACGGGTGGACGCAGAGGGCCTACGGGTGGACGCAGAGGGCCTACGGGTGGACGCAGAGGGCCTACGGGTGGACGCAGAGGGCCTACGGGTGGACGCAGAGGGCCTACGGGTGGACGCAGAGGGCCTACGGGTGGACGCAGAGGGCCTACGGGTGGACGCAGAGGGCCTACGGGTGGACGCAGAGGGCCTACGGGTGGACGCAGAGGGCCTACGGGTGGACGCAGAGGGCCTACGGGTGGACGCAGAGGGCCTACGGGTGGACGCAGAGGGCCTACGGGTGGACGCAGAGGGCCTACGGGTGGACGCAGAGGGCCTACGGGTGGACGCAGAGGGCCTACGGGTGGACGCAGAGGGCCTACGGGTGGACGCAGAGGGCCTACGGGTGGACGCAGAGGGCCTACGGGTGGACGCAGAGGGCCTACGGGTGGACGCAGAGGGCCTACGGGTGGACGCAGAGGGCCTACGGGTGGACGCAGAGGGCCTACGGGTGGACGCAGAGGGCCTACGGGTGGACGCAGAGGGCCTACGGGTGGACGCAGAGGGCCTACGGGTGGACGCAGAGGGCCTACGGGTGGACGCAGAGGGCCTACGGGTGGACGCAGAGGGCCTACGGGTGGACGCAGAGGGCCTACGGGTGGACGCAGAGGGCCTACGGGTGGACGCAGAGGGCCTACGGGTGGACGCAGAGGGCCTACGGGTGGACGCAGAGGGCCTACGGGTGGACGCAGAGGGCCTACGGGTGGACGCAGAGGGCCTACGGGTGGACGCAGAGGGCCTACGGGTGGACGCAGAGGGCCTACGGGTGGACGCAGAGGGCCTACGGGTGGACGCAGAGGGCCTACGGGTGGACGCAGAGGGCCTACGGGTGGACGCAGAGGGCCTACGGGTGGACGCAGAGGGCCTACGGGTGGACGCAGAGGGCCTACGGGTGGACGCAGAGGGCCTACGGGTGGACGCAGAGGGCCTACGGGTGGACGCAGAGGGCCTACGGGTGGACGCAGAGGGCCTACGGGTGGACGCAGAGGGCCTACGGGTGGACGCAGAGGGCCTACGGGTGGACGCAGAGGGCCTACGGGTGGACGCAGAGGGCCTACGGGTGGACGCAGAGGGCCTACGGGTGGACGCAGAGGGCCTACGGGTGGACGCAGAGGGCCTACGGGTGGACGCAGAGGGCCTACGGGTGGACGCAGAGGGCCTACGGGTGGACGCAGAGGGCCTACGGGTGGACGCGGAGGTCTACAGGGGACAAGTGAAGGCCCCCAGATATCTGTCCTACAAGAGGGGCTCATTCACACAGGTTCCGGGGGGCCTGTAAAGCATGCGTCCGTGAACCCTTAAGGGGTACATAACCCGAGGTTGCGAAAAAAAAAACCCAATACAAAAACACACACCAGTTATAAAGTCAATTATTTGAAAAATTAAAAAAAATGTCCAAAATCTAAATGTCCTCCAATTGTCCCGCTGAGGGACATCTCCCCACCCAGCTTCTGGATGTAAACAAATGTGGACAATGACGTCATCGGGGATCCCAGGCCAGGTTTGTTTACATTCAGCTGCCAGAAGAGGAGCAGCAATTCGCGGAGTATTGGCAGGAGGAGATCGGTGTGCAGGGGGCCATCGTGTTTTGTTTCGGCAGCCATCACTGGTCATGCACCGGCAGATACCCACTCCCACCGGCGGTCCCAGAGGAAGTTCTTCCTTCTCCCTACCCACAACCTCCTGGGACACGTCACCGGTGTCAGGCGGGGGCGGGTCCATTCAGAAAGTGGGGAGTCGGCTGTAAATCTTCAGAGTCATCGCCGGCTTCCACAGTTAAACATGGCGGCACCAGAAACCTGAAGACCAGAGAAGAACCGGCCCGGGGGAGGACAGCTCTGGATCTCTCGACGGGTAAGCGTCTTTTTATTAATAGTCAGCGACTTTTTTCACAGCATTTTTACCATTTTTTTTTTTTTTGTATTAAATAAAAAAAATAAAATTAAAAAAAAGTCAAGTATTAAATTATTTTATATTAAAAGATCGCAAACTAAAATTCTGGGCTACAAATATATTTTAATACTGGAACTGTATCTGCCAATTACAGTATTAGACAGAAGCACCCCACCGCAGTCTGGAGTGGAGCAAGAGGTACATTTTTTGATACATTTTTAAGCCCAACTCTTTTTTTATTAATTTTTTTATTTAAAAAAAAAAAAAAAATCAAATGAACTTTATCTGTCAATTGCAATAATAAATAATAATAAATGTATTAAATTATTTTAAAATATTAAAGATGGCAAATTTAAAATGTTTAAAAAAAAAAGAAAAAAACAAAAAAGAAACAAAAAGGATTTTATTAAATCTTGGAACTGTATCTGCCAATTGCAGTATTAAACAGAAGCACCCCATCACTTCCATGGATGTGCTCCTGGCTTCACTGTTTAGGGCCAGTCTGGAGTTGAGCCAGAGGTCAATTTTTTTGATACATTTTTTTAATAATCCAACTCTTTTTTTATTTAACAAATTTATTCAATTATTTTATTATATTAAAAATGGCAAGTTCAAATTATTGTCTAAAAGAAAAAAAAAAAAAGTATATTTTTCAAATCCTGGAACTGTATCTGCCAATTGCAGTATTAAACAGGAGCACCCCACCACTTCCATGGATGGTTAGGGCGCCAGTCTGAAGTTGAGGCGGGGGGTCAATTTTTTGGGTACATTTTTAAAACCAACTCTTCTTGGATTATTTTTTTTAAATTATTTAATAAAGGTTTTAAATTATTTTATAATATTAAAGATGACAAATTAAAATTGTTGAAAAAAAAATTCCTTTTTTTTTTTTCTTTTTAAACAATTTTAACCCCTTGAAGCCGGCACCTCCCGGCCCTTTAAGGGTTTCAGAATCCGGGAGGTGCCTGGAACTGTATCTGCCAATTGCAGTATTAAACAGGAGCACCCCATCACTTCCATGGATGGTCATCCGGCTCCTGTGCTCACTTCCTAGGCCGAATCCACATGGGACACGCATATGGTGGCCCCACGAATGGGCTGCCCTACGCATGACGTACCATAGAAGCTCCCGCCCCTCTTGGGTCATGGAGATTGGGAAGGCAGCGAAGGACGAGGATGACACGGGAACATACAACCCCCCCCCCCCCTCCACACGCACTCACCGGGTGACATGTACTTCATCTCGCGGGGGAACTTGCGGCACACGGCGTTGTAGTTGGTACAGATGTAATGGAGGCACCAATCAGCCAACTGCCTGGCATTGTGGAACTGCGAAGAGCAATAAGAGGACCATGAGGGCGGAGCCTCAAACAACCAGCCAATCAGATCTCTGCGCACCCAATTCAAACAAAAACTTTACTTCAGAACAAAAAGTTACAACTTCAGATGTTTTCGTGGCCGGGATTTCTCTTCTAGACTCCTCCCCTCCCTGAGACTTCTCTGTACTATTCTATAGACTCCTCCCCTCCCCGGGATTTCTCTGTACTATTCTATAGACTCCTCCCCTCCCCGAGACTTCTCTGTACTATTCTATAGACTCCTCCCCTCCCCGGGATTTCTCTGTACTATTCTATAGACCCCTCCCCCTCCCTGAGACTTCTCTGTACTATTCTATAGACCCCTCCCCCTCCCTGAGACTTCTCTGTACTATTCTATAGACTCCTCCCCCTCCCTGAGACTTCTCTGTACTATTCTATAGACTCCTCCCCCTCCCTGAGACTTCTCTGTACTATTCTATAGACTCCTCCCCTCCCCGAGACTTCTCTGTACTATTCTA
This sequence comes from Staurois parvus, assembly GCF_062004578.1. Lineage (NCBI taxonomy): Eukaryota > Metazoa > Chordata > Amphibia > Anura > Ranidae > Staurois > Staurois parvus. Next base: position 260,239 of record NW_028318701.1, on the reverse strand, counting down.
TAGACTCCTCCCCTCCCAGGGATTTCTCTGTACTATTCTATAGACTCCTCCCCAGGATTTCTCTTCTGTACTATTCTATAGACTCCTCCCCTCCCCGAGACTTCTCTGTACTATTCTATAGACTCCTCCCCTCCCCGAGACTTCTCTGTACTATTCTATAGACTCCTCCCCTCCCCGAGACTTCTCTGTACTATTCTATAGTCTCCTCCCCTCCCCGAGACTTCTCTGTACTATTCTATAGACTCCTCCCCTCCCCAAGACTTCTCTGTACTATTCTATAGACTCCTCCCCTCCCCGAGACTTCTCTGTACTATTCTATAGTTCCTCCCCTCCCCGAGACTTCTCTGTACTATTCTATAGACTCCTCCCCTCCCCGAGACTTCTCTGTACTATTCTATAGACTCCTCCCCTCCCAGGGATTTCTCTGTACTATTCTAAACTCCTCTCCTCTCGCTCTCCTGTTCTGGAATTCTTATAATCTGCAGCTCACTTTGACAGAATTCTGTGTATAGATGCACACAGCCTGGCTTGGGAGCACACCCCCGCACGTGGGCCCCAACAGTAGGCGGCTTGTTATGGGGGCAGACATAGAAGAAGACAGCGCCAACAGGGGACCGCTGAATAAAAGGTCAGGGGGCACCCTGTGCAATAGCACCATTTCACCCTCATAGGGGAAGCTACCATGTCGTAGGGCAGGGTTCCCCAGCCAGGCTTCCTCCAGAGGTTGCTGGGGGTTCATCGAATGACGAGAAATTTCTGGTTCTCAGATAAGTTCCTATTGACACCACTGATCTGTTATTCTATCTGGACTGGGAAATCGCCCCAATGATTACCACTGACCACACTCCTCCCACTGACCACGCTCCTCCCGCCGACCACGCCCCTCCCGCCGACCACACCCCTCCCGCCGACCACGCCCCTCCCGCCGACCACGCCCCTCCCGCCGACCATTACACTAAGGAGTTGCAGAGATCGTATGTTAGTGTAGCCAATGGCAGGGCTCTGCAGAGCATTTCATCTGACATTATATAAAGATCCAATCCGAGGAGGCGAGGACAGAGGAGGAGGAGGAGGAGGCGAGGACAGAGGAGGAGGAGGCGAGGACAGAGAAGGAGGAGGTGAGGACAGAGGAGGAGGAGGAGGCGGCGAGGACAGAGGAGGAGGAGGCGAGGACAGAGGAGGAGGAGGCGAGGACAGAGGAGGAGGAGGAGGCGAGGACAGAGGAGGAGGAGGAGGCGAGGACAGAGGAGGAGGAGGAGGCGAGGACAGAGGAGGAGGAGGAGGCGAGGACAGAGGAGGAGGAGGAGGCGAGGACAGAGGAGGAGGCGAGGACAGAGGAGGAGGAGGAGAGGGCAGAGGAGGAGGAGGCGAGGACAGAGGAGGACCAGAGGATGACACTGACCTGAGCGATCTCCAGGTAGAGGAGGACCTGTCCGTCTATATCCATCCCCTGCACATAGCAGGCCAGGAGCTCGTCCACCGTGTGTTGTTCTAGAACAGAGAAAAGACACGTCACGCCCCAGGGAATGATGGGAAAAACATGGCCGACTTCTACTGCAGACATTACAGAGCAGCTGGAAGGAACAGTATTGTGAAAACGGCAATCAATCTGCTGGCAACCACGTGTATGACATCACCATGTGGGAGGAGCCACTCGGCAAACGTCGCTGGAAAGTATTGATTGCTCAGGACGTGTCTGGAGGTCGTATAGATAATCCATAGAGGACACAGCCAGCTGGGACACAACACCCCCCACGCCAACATACAGAGGGATGCAGAGCATTACACCCCCCTCACAGCCCCGCAGAGCATTACACCCCCCACACAGCCGACTGGGACACAACACCCCCCACACCAACATACACAGAGCCCCGCAGAGCATTACACCCCCCACACAGCCAGCTGGGACACAACACCCCCCACACCAACATACAGAGGGCTGCAGAGCATTACACCCCCAACACAGCTGACTGGGACACAACACCCCCCACACCAACATACAGAGGGCTGCAGAGCATTACACCCCCCACACAGCCAACTGGGACACAACACCCCCCACACCAACATACACAGAGCCCGCAGAGCATTACACCCCCCACACAGCTGACTGGGACACAACACCCCCACACCAACATACACAAAGCCCCGCAGAGCATTACACCCCCCACACAGCTGACTGGGACACAACACCCCCACACCAACATACACAAAGCCCCGCAGAGCATTACACCCCCAACACAGCCAGCTGGGACACAACACCCCCCACACCAACATACACAGAGCCCTGCAGAGCATTACACCCCCAACACAGCCAACTGGGACACAACACCCCCCACGCCAACATACAGAGGGCTGCAGAGCATTACACCCCCCACACAGCCCCGCAGAGCATTACACCCCCAACACAGCCCCGCAGAGCATTACACCCCCAACACAGCCGACTGGGACACAACACCCCCCACACCAACATACACAGAGGGCTGCAGAGCATTACACCTCTTCAGCTGTGATTTCCTCTGTCATCAATGGAACATCTCCACCATTTAGGCCTGGAGTAGAGTCCATCTTGCCTCGATCAAGTTCTTTCCTCTCAAGAAGTTCAGCATAAAAGGACCCCACGACCTCCAGGATCCCTGACCTGGACTTTGTCAAGGAACCTGTACTATCCTCAAGGCCAACGACCGTCTTACCTGCTACACCTTGTTTGCAGTTCTGGTAAGGGTCGAGCAAGTGGTACTTCCCATAGTCCCTCTCCAGAACCAAAGAGGCATGCCGGTCATATTGACACTTCCCGAGGAGGAGTTTCACCTCAGAGATCGCCTCAGGGTCTCCTCTTCTCGAGCCAAGAATATCCAGCTTCCTCCACAACCTTTGGTAGGTCATGTATCTATCAAACTGCTTTCTATTGGCTAGGTCCTGGAAGAGTCCAGCGATCCTCTTTTTGGTCAGCTCCCACCACTCAGCCTTGCTGCTACAAAAGTCCAGGATGGTCACCTGAGCCTGAAAGACTTCCTCAAAAGATTGTCTAACATGTTGTTTGTCGAGAAGAGTACAATTCAATCTCCAGATGTCCTTGCCCCTCTGAGGGGAGTCTAAAGCATTCAAGACCACAGATAGCATACAGTGACTCCACACCTTCATCCTCCCCCGGGGCAGATAGACCACCAGCCCCGGCTTGTACTGAGGCAGGCATGTCACCCGGCAGCCCAGGGGATGGCTGTGAGCTCCCCGCAGGAGAAGACACGCTGGCCTCCATGGCTTTCCCAGGAAGGAGTCAGGAGGGCTGAGAAAGATTTCATCACATTTCCCTCTCACACACAGGAGCACCTTCCGAATCTCAAAAACGGACAGGAGAAACTCCTCCCTCCTGACATCTGTGCTGCTGAAGGACTCCGCCTCTTCCTCTAACTCTCCTCTCCAGGAATACTCTGCACTGTATTGTACATGGCCACGTCTCTATTATAAAGGTCTATAGTATTCCAAGATATCACCTCACCAGTCAGGGCCTGTAAATGGGGAAGACACAGCCGGTTGCTGAGCACCAAGAGCTCCATAGAGCCAAGTTGGGGCCCCGGACAGAAGTGGCCCAGGTAGAGATACTCCAGGACGGCACGCAGGCAGGAAGTGGAAGTGCCGGGCAAAGAGACCTGTAAAATAGAGCAAAGAATTACAATCACCAATATTAGCTGCTCATCATTCAACATCTCCAGTATGACCTCCAGCCTACACCTCCTACTGCTCCATCAGAGTACATCCTCTGTCCATACCGTGACCTCCAGCGTACACCTCCTACTGCTCCATCATAGAACACCCTCTGTCCATACCGTGATCTCCAGACTACACCTCCTACTGTTCCATCATAGAACACCCTCTGTCCATACCGTGATCTCCAGACTACACCTCCTACTGCTCCATCATAGAACACCCTCTGTCCATACCGTGATCTCCAGACTACACCTCCTACTGTTCCATCATAGAACACCCTCTGTCCATACCGTAATCTCCAGACTACACCTCCTACTGTTCCATCATAGAACACCCTCTGTCCATACCGTGATCTCCAGCCTACACCTCCTACTGTTCCATCATAGAACACCCTCTGTCCATACCATGATCTCCAGCCTAAACCTCCTACTGTTCCATCATAGAACACCCTCTGTCCATACTGTGATCTCCAGCCTACATCTCCTACTGTTCCATCAGAGTACACCCTCTATCCATACCATGATCTCCAGCCTACACCTCCTACTGTTCCATCATAGAACACCCTCTGTCCATACCGTGATCTCCAGCCTACACCTCCTACTGTTCCATCATAGAACACCCTCTGTCCATACCATGATCTCCAGCCTACACCTCCTACTGTTCCATCATAGAACACCCTCTGTCCATACCGTGATCTCCAGACTACACCTCCTACTGTTCCATCAGAGTACATCCTCTGTCCATACCATGATCTCCAGCCTAAACCTCCTACTGTTCCATCATAGAACACCCTCTGCCCATACCGTGATCTCCAGCCTACACCTCCTACTGTTCCATCATAGAACACCCTCTGCCCATACCATGATCTCCAGCCTACACCTCCTACTGTTCCATCATAGAACACCCTCTGTCCATACCGTGACCTCCAGCCTACACCTCCTACTGTTCCATCATAGAACACCCTCTGTCCATACCGTGATCTCCAGCCTACACCTCCTACTGTTCCATCAGAGTACATCCTCTGTCCATACCGTGACCTCCAGCGTACACCTCCTACTGCTCCATCATAGAACACCCTCTGTCCATACCGTGATCTCCAGCCTACACCTCCTACTGTTCCATCATAGAACACCCTCTGTCCATACCATGATCTCCAGCCTAAACCTCCTACTGTTCCATCATAGAACACCCTCTGTCCATACTGTGATCTCCAGCCTACACCTCCTACTGTTCCATCAGAGTACACCCTCTATCCATACCATGATCTCCAGCCTAAACCTCCTACTGTTCCATCATAGAACACCCTCTGTCCATACTGTGATCTCCAGCCTACACCTCCTACTGTTCCATCAGAGTACACCCTCTATCCATACCATGATCTCCAGCCTACACCTCCTACTGTTCCATCATAAAACACCCTCTGTCCATACTGTGATCTCCAGCCTACACCTCCTACTGTTCCATCAGAGTACACCCTCTATCCATACCATGATCTCCAGCCTACACCTCCTACTGTTCCATCAGAGTACACCCTCTATCCATACCGTGATCTCCAGCCTACACCTTCTACTGTTCCATCAGAGTACACCCTCTATCCATACCATGATCTCCAGCCTACACCTCCTACTGTTCCATCATAAAACACCCTCTGTCCATACTGTGATCTCCAGCCTACACCTCCTACTGTTCCATCAGAGTACACCCTCTATCCATACCATGATCTCCAGCCTACACCTCCTACTGTTCCATCAGAGTACACCCTCTATCCATACCGTGATCTCCAGCCTACACCTCCTACTGTTCCATCATAGAACACCCTTCGCCCATACCGTGATCTCCAGCCTACACCTTCTACTGTTCCATCATAGAACACCCTTCGCCCATACCATGACCTTCAGCCTAACCCTCATTGAATGCCCTCTGCCCATACTGTAATCTCCGGTCCGCCCCCTAGCCCCCCACCACGCACACACACACACACTTTTCTGTCATAGAACACTCTCTGCCCATAATGTGATCTCCGGTCTACAACAACCCCCCCACCCCCTTCCCACACACACTTTCCTGTCATAGAACTCTCTCTGCCTGTGACACAACACAGCAGAGAGGAAACTGATCTGCATTGAGGGAAACCAAGACTCCCCGCATCTGATCTTCCAACAAGATTACAAAGTTCCACTTTTATCGCGGTGTTACACTTTGTATGAACCCGTTAATGGGACTTCTGGCCCGGAAAACTCCTCACTTTTACATCTATTTATTTCCCTGGAGATAAGTCTGGAGGGGTCCTTGAGCGGTCATGAAGACCTCCATCAGTGAGATGGATATCAGACATACGATCAAAGATAAAGGCTGTGGAAGTTCTGGTCAGCTTGATCCTCAGCTACGCCGTCTTAGACCACCAAAGGCTCTTTAAGTCTGACTTCCAGCCTTCACATCCGTCTTGAACGGTTTTACGGCTCCTCTCCTGGACCGAGTCTGCTGACTCCGATTTCAGGGCACACTGAGCCTCTCAATGTGCATTAGCAGCCACGAGCTTGTTTTCATTTGGTTTTGCTGGCCCCCGGCTTTTCAGTAAAAGATCTGGGCATCCGCAGAGCGGGTTGCACTCCTTTCCACCCCTCCCTCAATGGATCCTCATGCTCTAGCGTTCCTGGGCTCTCCTGCTACTCCCAGGACCAGAATAACAGCGGTTGGTGACTGTTGAGGAGATTGTGGGTCATCTGTTCCCCGATCTTCTCTGCAGGGTGGGAACCCAAAAGAGCTCAGTCCTGAGTACTTTCAGGTTCACAAAATCCCACCTAAAAAGCTGGTTTACAGTGGAGCAAGCACAGAGCTGGGCTCGGTCATCTGGAGCAGAGGGCAGGGGAGACATTAGGGATCTGATGTCTCCATAAAGAGAACCGGTCTCCTGCCCGATGCCATCACATAGGGGGCTTCTTGGCCTCTTTGTGGAAGCAGGTAAAAATGCACATGAAAATAAAACGATAAATTCAGAGAGAGTCAAAGCATACCCCCCCCCCCACCCCTCATCACCCCAAGTACACTCATGTAAAATGCAAGTGTACACATAGGGTGCTTACATGTATGTAAACATTAGCACAGCACATGCAGGGTATTGCTGCGCATACCAGAGCGAGAGAGGCGATTTGTTTGGTGTCTCATTTACAGGTAAAGTGACACCAAACACTGATTTAAAAAAAAAAAATAAATAAAAAAAAATACAGTAAATTCGGCTCATTACAGCTCAAGCCCCCGATGACGTCATATCTGACAAAACCGCTTGTTGTGGATCCGACGCCTGTGACGTCACCACGCATTTCGTACCAGGACATGATCTGCATACCTTCCCAGGACTTTTCTCTGTACAGTGCTGTGGTTGTTTTTACATTTCACGTGCGGCTTTATATCATTTACAAACATTTGATGAAGTGATGTCATGCTGGGCGGAGCATTTCAGCTCTTCTTTATCTCATGTGTACTCCCCTGAACGGGCTGTGACGTATATGGTGGATGGGATTGGCGACACTATAGAGCCGGTGACTGGAATCTGCCAATCTCAGGAGTTATAGGACCTCTCATTTAAGGAGGTCCATATCCTTTGGGTAAGCCTGCGGTCAGAAAATATACAACGTTCCAGGGGTTCCGAAAGTAGTTTTGAAGCCCAAAAAATAAAAAATTAAAGAACTGTTCCGGAGGGGAAGTGGTGAAGGACAGCAGGACAGATATGACATCTACATCTAAGGTGACCCCTCAGAGGACTCCACACAAGAACCCTCAGAGGACTCCACACAAGAACCCTCAGAGGACTCCACACAAGAACCCTCAGAGGACTCCACACAAGAACCCTCAGAGGACTCCACACAAGAACCCTCAGAGGACTCCACACAAGAACCCTCAGAGGACTCCACACAAGAACCCTCAAGGGACAGAGTATTCTTTATACGCTTTTCATACACTTCCACACATCCATCCAATGGCCCTTTCCCGTAGAACGCGCTTTTTCCTCGCTACCATCAAACATAAAAACTTACCCCTGGTGTGAAGCTCTCTCGGAAGGAACCTCGGAACAACGCCACCATCCAGTCACAGTTGGCAATCAGCAGAGGCTTGTGGGCCGGAACCGAACCATCATCCACTGTAAACAGCACGTCTATGGAGGGGGAGAGAAGGACCAAGAAGGATATCAGGAGGGTGGAGATTCCAGAGGAAATAATGAGAGGAACTGGGCAGCACGTCCACTGATACGTTCCACCTCTCGCTGGACCTCATGGCAGATCTAAGTAGCTACATGTCCTTGTGTCACTGCACCACTGATAGATCTATCTCATGGTGGTCACAATCAACTGGACCCATTCTGTACCGGCTGCAGAAAAACTGTATTGCACGAGGAAGACTCATGGATGCACTCATGGGAAAGACCAGCTACAGGAACCTCCTCTTCCCCAAAGTACTACACAGTCCACCATGACTAAGCCCTGATCAAAGGTGACCTTGTGCCAGTGGTCTGCAAACTGTGGCCTGTGGCTTCATGCGGCCTCTGTCCTTGCCTTTCATTGGACCTTGGGACACTACTCATACTGACACCAATGATGGAGCATTATTTCCCCCACTGACACCAACGATGGGGCACTGTTCCTCCCGCTGACACCAACGATGGGGCACTGTTCCTCCCGCTGACACCAACGATGGGGCACTGTTCCTCCCGCTGACACCAACGATGGGGCACTGTTCCTCCCGCTGACACCAACGATGGGGCACTGTTCCCCCCGCTGACACCAACGATGGGGCACTGTTCCCCCCGCTGACACCAACAATGGGGCACTATTCCTCCCACTAACACCAATGATGCGGCACTATTCCTCCCACTGATACCAATGATGGGGCACTATTCCTCCCACTGACACCAATGATGGGGCACTATTCCTCCCACTGACACCAATGATGGGGCACTATTCCTCCCACTGACACCAATGATGGGGCACTATTCCTCCCACTGACACCAATGATGGGGCACTATTCCTCCCACTGACACCAATGATGGGGCACTATTCCTCCCACTGACACCAATGATGGGGCACTATTCCTCCCACTGACACCAATGATGGGGCACTATTCCTCCCACTGACACCAATGATGGGGCACTATTCCTCCCACTGACACCAATGATGGGGCACTATTCCTCCCACTGACACCAATGATGGGGCACTATTCCTCCTCCTTCTGACACCAATGATGGGGCACTATTCCTCCCACTGACACCAATGATGGGGCACTATTCCTCCCACTGACACCAATGATGGGGCACTATTCCTCCCACTGATACCAATGATGGGGCACTATTCCTCCCACTGACACCAATGATGGGGCACTATTCCTCCCACTGACACCAATGATGGGGCACTATTCCTCCCACTGACACCAATGATGGGGCACTATTCCTCCCACTGACACCAATGATGGGGCACTATTCCTCCCACTGACACCAATGATGGGGCACTATTCCTCCCACTGACACCAATGATGGGGCACTATTCCTCCCACTGACACCAATGATGGGGCACTATTCCTCCCACTGACACCAATGATGGGGCACTATTCCTCCCACTGACACCAATGATGGGGCACTATTCCTCCCACTGACACCAATGATGGGGCACTATTCCTCCTCCTTCTGACACCAATGATGGGGCACTATTCCTCCTCCTTCTGACACCAATGATGGGGCACTATTCCTCCCACTGACACCAATGATGGGGCACTATTCCTCCCACTGACACCAATGATGGGGCACTATTCCTCCCACTGACACCAATGATGGGGCACTATTCCTCCTCCTGACACCAATGATGGGGCACTATTCCTCCTCCTTCTGACACCAATGATGGGGCACTATTCCTCCTCCTTCTGACCACAGGTGCTATGTATTTTTCTTTATTCCCATTGATGCTGGGGCATTTTCTACTCCCACTGGTCACAACCCCGCCCCCTAAAGTCTGAAGAACAGAAAAACTGGCCCTTAGTGTAGAAGGTTTGTAGACCCCAGCCTTCCCATCAGCCAGGAGCCTTCTCCGGCTTGGGGACACACCCAACATTCATAGCCACCATATATGGTTGGCCCATACACTTGTGACATATCAGAACCTAAAAATGGAGACACGCCTGTTGAAATTCGATTTACGTTGTTACCAGTAAGATGGCCGCCTTTGAGGGCGTGTGGAATAGATTACAGGAGAGACGAGACCAAGATTGAGCTACAACCCCCTTCGTACAGTACCTGAGAAGAGGCCGCGGTTCAGGCATTCTCTGATCCGGTTGGCTCTCCGCACATGAAAGGCTTTGGTGATCTCCTGGTTCATGAAACCTTCTTTGTTCAGCAGGTTGGACACCATCATTCGCAGGTCGAACACTTCTAGGGCTTCGGCTATGGTAGCGATCTGCATGAGGTCCGCCCTACACTGGTTGAGGTGCCCCGTGTACAGGTACTCCAGAACAGCTCGCAACGGCTCCACATGAATGAGTGAATCCATCTGGACCACCAGCATCGGCCTCTCCCGCTGGGTCAGAGGATCTTCGACGACGTTCATTTGTACATCAATAAACCCTCTACCCCACTCTTCCAGCTTCCGGCCCCACCCAAGGGGAGGTATCTCACCCACATGCGTGACATCAACCTCAGAAGTCCTGAAAGAACATGGGGGGTTTCCAAGTTGTCCATTTAAGGCCTCGTGTTTACAGTCAGCCATCATACTCCTAGTCCAGGAAGGTCCGGCTCCACCAGGTACCCTGAAGATGTCATATTTGGAAGTTTCCTGCTTCTCCTCCTCATCCATGGGTGCCAACTCCAAGGTGAAGAGGTCATAGAATTTGGAGCAGGCCGTGGCCAAGTAGACTTTATGGGCAAATATCTTCTGCCCGTCCTGCAGCTGGAACGCCACGTCGGCACACAGAGGGGTGGAGAAGAGAGCAGCAGGGCCCTGGCCGCTACACTGCGGAGGATCGGGCAAGTGGATGATGGGGGGAGGTGGCTTAGGAGGTAGGAACGGGGCTTGGAGTAATGGGCGCTGGACTTTCTTTAGGTGGGATTTCCAAAACTGTAAGTGCCTCCGGGAAATGAGTGCAGCTCGGATGGCATTATCAAAGACATCCTTTACCCCGAACTGGGCCACCACACTGGTCTCGTAGTACGGGATCCCCAGCTCCTTGGCCACTTCATGCCCGATCTCCGGAGAAAGGATATCCGTGGGTTTTATGGGCCTAGAAAAAGGGACAAAGCAAGATCACCATCAAACCATGAAGGAGCTTCAGACTCTGCAACACAAAGAAGAGACAATACTTCGGTCCCTACGGGGAAGGAGAAGATCGATGGACTCTACTAGAGTATGCCAAAAACGGGGACAAAGAAAGTGGAAGTGCCCAGAGATCTCAGTGCTACTGTTAGAAAAGCATTGTGGCACACAGGAATTTGGGGTGGTCACCCTGGGGGATGTCACCCCCTACTGCCTCCCCAATACTGTTCTGGGGGATGTGACCCCCTACTACCTCCCCAATACTGTTCTGGGGGATGTGACCCCCTACTGACTCCCCATTACTGTTCTGGGGGAAGTGACCCCCTACTACCTCCCCATTACTGATCTGGGGGAAGTGACCCCCTATCGCCTCCCATTACTGATCTGGGGGAAGTGACCCCCCTATCGCCTCCCCATTACTGTTCTGGGGGAAGTGACCCCCTATCGCCTCCCCATTACTGTTCTGGGGGATGTGACCCCCTACTACCTCCCCATTACTGTTCTGGGGGAAGTGACCCCCTACTACCTCCCCATTACTGTTCTGAGGGAAGTGACCCCCTACTACCCCCCCATTACTGTTCTGGGGGAAGTGACCCCCTACTACCTCCCCATTACTGTTCTGGGGGAAGTGACCCCCTACTACCTCCCCATTACTGTTCTGGGGGATGTGACCCCCTACTACCTCCCCATTACTGTTCTGGGGGAAGTGACCCCCTACTACCTCCCCATTACTGATCTGGGGGAAGTGACCCCCTACTACCTCCCCATTACTGATCTGGGGGAAGTGACCCCCTACTAGCTCCCCATTACTGATCTGGGGGAAGTGACCCCCTATCGCCTCCCCATTACTGTTCTTGGGGATGTGACCCCCTACTACCTCCCCATTACTGATCTGGGGGAAGTGACCCCCTACTACCTCCCCATTACTGTTCTTGGGGATGTGACCCCCTACTACCTCCCCATTACTGTTCTGGGGGAAGTGACCCCCTAACACATCAGGCGTTTCTCAGTAACAGGCAGCACAGTGGTTAGAACTTCTGCTTTTCAGCACTAGGGTCACTCTTGACACTACCTGCATGGAGTCTGCGTGGTTCCCTGTGCTTGTATGTTTGCCCTCCAGGTACTCTAGTTTTCTTTCCCCAAAGGTAAGTAGGTATCCAAGGTGGGGACCATAGGATATAAGCTCCAAGGGGGCAGGGACCTAAACTGTCAGCAATACATAAATATTCCGGGACTGTAGAGGGAAATATCTGCTAGTGTCCTTCCCTACTGCTGAGGTCCCCACTGAGGACTGGAAGGCAACCAGAGGGGTTACCACCCATGTGATCATCAGGTCAGCTAGCCCAAAGTAACTGCATGCGGTCTGAAGGCGCTCTTTAATAATTAATCCTGAAGATGATCGTTTTCATGTTAAATGCTGTAATTGTCCGATACAATAACAGTACTAAGAAGTATTTAACATTTCTTGCACCTTTGTCAGGCTGTAGGCAGATTAAAGCCTTAGATGTCCTTATTAAAGCCACTGAAAATGTAGACAAATTAGAGTGATTGTCAAGTTCTCAGACCCGTGCTTGGCTTGTCCTACTGGTACCGGAACCATGTTAAAGGGGAGACCTGTCAACGGGACATCAGCCCAACCGTCTGCTAGGGAGAAGTTCTGAAAACAGAGATTTGGAACGCACACCCCATCAACACACAGGAACGGGTGACTTACTTAGCCAAGGGGCGACGTGCGCGGTTCACAGCGTCCAGATCGGCGTATCGCAGGTCCAGCTGACACCCGACCAGCACCACCGGGGTCCGAGGACAGAAGTGTTTGATCTCCGGGAGCCACATGGTCTTGACGTGGCGCAGGGAGTACGGGTTGGCCAATGAGAAGCACAGAACCACAACGTCCGATCTGCGGAGAAGACATCGAGTGTTAGAGGGACAGAAGAGGAAAGGTGTCCCAGGTGGGATATCCAGGATCCTGGATCCTATGAGGTCAACGTATAAAATGACGGAAGGGATATCCTGCCTTTACACAGTGCCCATACTAGAGGCCTACCAGGACCGAAGAACTTCGAGCGAGCTCTGCAGACATACTACAGGAGAGGGTCAGAGACTGCAGACATACTACAGGAGAGGGTCAGAGACTGCAGACATACTACAGGAGAGGGTCAGAGACTGCAGGCATACAACAGGAGAGGGTCAGAGACTGCAGGCATACAACAGGAGAGGGTCAGAGACTGCAGGCATACAACAGGAGAGGGTCAGAGACTGCGGGCATACAACAGGAGAGGGTCAGAGACTGCGGGCATACTACAGGAGAGGGTCAGAGACTGCGGACATACTACAGGAGAGGGTCAGAGACTGCGGACATACTACAGGAGAGGGTCAGAGACTGCGGACATACTACAGGAGAGGGTCAGAGACTGCGGACACAGTACAGGAGAGGGTCAGAGACTGCGGACACAGTACAGGAGAGGGTCAGAGACTGCGGACACAGTACAGGAGAGGGTCAGAGACTGCGGACACAGTACAGGAGAGGGTCAGAGACTGCGGACACAGTACAGGAGAGGGTCAGAGACTGCGGACACAGTACAGGAGAGGGTCAGAGACTGCGGACACAGTACAGGAGAGGGTCAGAGACTGCGGACACAGTACAGGAGACGGTCAGAGACTGCGGACACAGTACAGGAGACGGTCAGAGACTGCGGACACAGTACAGGAGACGGTCAGAGACTGCGGACACAGTACAGGAGACGGTCAGAGACTGCGGACACAATACAGGAGACGGTCAGAGACTGCGGACACAGCACAGGAGACGGTCAGAGACTGCGGACACAGCACAGGAGACGGTCAGAGACTGCGGACACAGCACAGGAGACGGTCAGAGACTGCGGACACAGCACAGGAGACGGTCAGAGACTGCGGACACAGCACAGGAGACGGTCAGAGACTGCGGACACAGCACAGGAGACGGTCAGAGACTGCGGACACAGCACAGGAGACGGTCAGAGACTGCGGACACAGCACAGGAGACGGTCAGAGACTGCGGACACAGCACAGGAGACGGTCAGAGACTGCGGACACAGCACAGGAGACGGTCAGAGACTGCAGACGTAGTACAGGAGACGGCCAGAGACTGCAGACGTAGTACAGGAGACGGCCAGAGACTGCAGACGTAGTACAGGAGACGGCCAGAGACTGCAGACGTAGTACAGGAGACGGCCAGAGACTGCAGACGTAGTACAGGAGACGGCCAGAGACTGCAGACGTAGTACAGGAGACGGCCAGAGACTGCAGACGTAGTACAGGAGACGGCCAGAGACTGCAGACGTAGTACAGGAGACGGCCAGAGACTGCAGACGTAGTACAGGAGACGGCCAGAGACTGCAGACGTAGTACAGGAGACGGCCAGAGACTGCAGACGTAGTACAGGAGACGGCCAGAGACTGCAGACGTAGTACAGGAGACGGCCAGAGACTGCAGACGTAGTACAGGAGACGGCCAGAGACTGCAGACGTAGTACAGGAGACGGCCAGAGACTGCAGACGTAGTACAGGAGACGGCCAGAGACTGCAGACGTAGTACAGGAGACGGCCAGAGACTGCAGACGTAGTACAGGAGACGGCCAGAGACTGCAGACGTAGTACAGGAGACGGCCAGAGACTGCAGACGTAGTACAGGAGACGGCCAGAGACTGCAGACGTAGTACAGGAGACGGCCAGAGACTGCAGACGTAGTACAGGAGACGGCCAGAGACTGCAGACGTAGTACAGGAGACGGCCAGAGACTGCAGACGTAGTACAGGAGACGGCCAGAGACTGCAGACGTAGTACAGGAGACGGCCAGAGACTGCAGACGTAGTACAGGAGACGGCCAGAGACTGCAGACGTAGTACAGGAGACGGCCAGAGACTGCAGACGTAGTACAGGAGACGGCCAGAGACTGCAGACGTAGTACAGGAGACGGCCAGAGACTGCAGACGTAGTACAGGAGACGGCCAGAGACTGCAGACGTAGTACAGGAGACGGCCAGAGACTGCAGACGTAGTACAGGAGACGGCCAGAGACTGCAGACGTAGTACAGGAGACGGCCAGAGACTGCAGACGTAGTACAGGAGACGGCCAGAGACTGCAGACGTAGTACAGGAGACGGCCAGAGACTGCAGACGTAGTACAGGAGACGGCCAGAGACTGCAGACGTAGTACAGGAGACGGCCAGAGACTGCAGACGTAGTACAGGAGACGGCCAGAGACTGCAGACGTAGTACAGGAGACGGCCAGAGACTGCAGACGTAGTACAGGAGACGGCCAGAGACTGCAGACGTAGTACAGGAGACGGCCAGAGACTGCAGACGTAGTACAGGAGACGGCCAGAGACTGCAGACGTAGTACAGGAGACGGCCAGAGACTGCAGACGTAGTACAGGAGACGGCCAGAGACTGCAGACGTAGTACAGGAGACGGCCAGAGACTGCAGACGTAGTACAGGAGACGGCCAGAGACTGCAGACGTAGTACAGGAGACGGCCAGACTGCAGACGTAGTACAGGAGACGGCCAGAGACTGCAGACGTAGGTCAGGAGACGGCCAGAGACTGCAGACGTAGTACAGGAGACGGCCAGAGACTGCAGACGTAGTACAGGAGACGGCCAGAGACTGCAGACGTAGTACAGGAGACGGCCAGAGACTGCGGACACAGTACAGGAGACGGCCAGAGACTGCAGACGTAGTACAGGAGACGGCCAGAGACTGCAGACGTAGTACAGGAGACGGCCAGAGACTGCAGACGTAGTACAGGAGACGGCCAGAGACTGCAGACGTAGTACAGGAGACGGCCAGAGACTGCAGACGTAGTACAGGAGACGGCCAGAGACTGCAGACGTAGTACAGGAGACGGCCAGAGACTGCAGACGTAGTACAGGAGACGGCCAGAGACTGCAGACGTAGTACAGGAGACGGTCAGAGACTGCAGACACAGTAGAGGAGACGGTCAGAGACTGCAGACACAGTAGAGGAGACGGTCAGAGACTCTAGAAATACTACTTTTGTAGGCCGGAGACATGAACACTGCCAGAGATCACCGTTATTCCATTCCTCCCAGAAGTTACATTGGATATTTTTCTCGGTGAGATCGGTTATAAAAGATCAGAGGAATAAAACCATCAAAGACGGGTATTATAGAAGTATGGCCGGTCACCACTCTCTGCTCAGCGAAGACAGAGAACGGAGCGATCGTGTAATCTCTCAGTCTTAGAGCCGGCGGGGGACAGAGAACGGAGCGATCGTGTAATCTCTCGGTCTTAGAGCCGGCGGGGGACAGAGGCAGCGTCAGAACGATGGCGCGGACACCCCGGTGAGGGTTCGTTTCTTCCCCCCCAATCTCGCACTTCTCCTTTAAGCTGGTCTAAAGAATATTTTCCTATCACAGGCCGGAGAAAGCATGAACACACAGAAGAGTGTAGCAGTGGCCCCGGGGGGCCACAGGGTTGTACATAAGAGGGGTCTGTGAACGCACAGTCTGGTTGGTCTGTAATTGCAGCGAGACGGAAAAGACTTGTATATCCGGAACCAACTGACCTGAGACAGGAAGCAGCAGAAAGAGAGGAAACGAGGTGTCGTGGGGGGCCACAAGGCAATGTACACAAGGGCTGCCTGGGGACCGTGCTGAAAGGTCAGAGAGTTCTGTATGGGACACACTCGTAACATTTCCACCATCTAGAACGGCTCCAAGAGAGAGACCACAAAGTGGCCGCACTGCTCTTCACACACAATCACTTCTCTACTTCTCTGTAATTAAAATTGATTTGTAGCCAATAAAAAGGAAGGAATAGGCCAGGCTGATTGTCTACGTTCTGCTCCCACGCTGGTGTCAGCTCAGACTCTGAGGGACGTCTCTGGGTGTGTTTATCTGACTCTCAGGGGAACGTAGCTAGGTGGTTTTATCTGACTTTTCAGTATGGGTTCCCCATAATCAGCTCAGACCTTGAGGAACATCTCTGGAGGCTTTTACCTGATTTTTCAGTATGGGTTCCCCATAATCAGCTCAGACCTTGAGGAACATCTCTGGAGGCTTTTACCTGATTTTTCAGTATGGGTTCCCCATAATCAGCTCAGACCTTGAGGAACATCTCTGGAGGCTTTTACCTGATTTTTCAGTATGGGTTCCCCATAATCAGCTCAGACCTTGAGGAACATCTCTGGATGTTTTACCTGACTTTTCAGTATGGGATTTCCATAGTCATCTCAGATTCTGGAGGACGTCCCTGGGTGATAGGTTTCTCCCTGTCAGCTTAGACTATGAGGGACATCTCTGGATGGTTTTATCAGACTTTTCATTATGGGTTTCCTGTAATCAGCTCAGACCTTGAGGAACATCTCTAGGGGCTTTTACCCGACTTTTCAGTATGGGTTCCCCATAATCAGCTCAGACCTTGAGGAACATCTCTAGGGGCTTTTACCTGACTTTTCAGTATGGGTTCCCCATAATCAGCTCAGACCTTGAGGAACATCTCTAGGGGCTTTTACCTGACTTTTCAGTATGGGTTTCCCATTGTTACTTCAGATGCTGGAGAACATCTCTAGGGTTTTTTACCTGACTTTCAGTATGGGTTCCCCACTGTCAGCTCAGATTTCAGAGGACACCTCTGGGTGATGCATTCCCCATTGTCAGCTCAGACTCTGAGGGACATTTCTGGATGTTTTACCTGACTTCTGAACATGAGTTCCCCACTATCAGCTCAGATACTGGAGAATGTCTCTGGATGTTTTATCTGAGCTGACAATGGGGAACCCATACTGAAAAGTCAGATTCTGGAGGATGTCTCTGGATGATTTACCTGAGCTGACAATGGGGAACCCATACTGAAGTCAGATTCTGGAGGACGTCTCTGGATGTTTTATCTGACTTTTTAGTATGGGATTTCCATCGTCATCTCAGATTCTGGAGGATGTCCCTGGGTGATAGGTTTTTCCCTATCAGCTTAGACTATGAGGGACATCTCTGGATGGTTTTATTGGACTTTTCATTATGGGTTTCCTGTAATCAGCTCAGACCTTGAGGAACATCTCTGAGGGCTTTCATTTGACTTTTCAGTATGGGTTTCCTATTGTTGGTTCAGATTCTGGGGGACATCTCTGTGTTTTTTTTATGAGTCACTCACTGTCAGCTTAGTCTCTGGAGGACATCTCAGGGGGTTGTGTTCCATACCGTCAGTTTAGAGTTTGGAGGACATTTCCGAGGGTTTTTATCAGACTTTCTACTATGGGTTCCCCATTGTCAGCTCAGATTCCAGAGAACTTCTCTTGATGTTTTATCTGACTTTTTAGCAGGGATTCCCCATAGTCAGTTTAGACTCTGGAGGACATCTCTGGGTATTTTTATCTGCCGTACTACAACTGCAGCCTCTGACCGTCTCCTGTACCCTGTCTGGAGTCTCTGACCGTCTCCTGTACCGTGTCCGCAGTCTCTGGTCATCTCCTGTACTATGTCCGCAGTCTCTGGTCATCCCTGTGCTGTCCGCAGTCTCTGGTCATCTCCTGTACTGTGTCCGCAGTCTCTGGTCATCTCCTGTACTGTGTCCGCAGTCTCTGGTCATCCCTGTGCTGTCTGCAGTCTCTGGTCATCTCCTGTGCTGTGTCCGCAGTCTCTGGTCATCTCCTGTGCTGTGTCCGCAGTCTCTGGTCATCTCCTGTGCTGTGTCCGCAGTCTCTGGTCATCTCCTGTGCTGTGTCCGCAGTCTCTGGTCATCTCCTGTGCTGTGTCCGCAGTCTCTGGTCATCTCCTGTGCTGTGTCCGCAGTCTCTGGTCATCTCCTGTGCTGTGTCCGCAGTCTCTGGTCGTCTCCTGTACTGTGTCCGCAGTCTCTTGTCGTCTCCTGTACTGTGTCCGCAGTCTCTGGCCGTCTCCTGTACTGTGTCCGCAGTCTCTGGTCGTCTCCTGTACTGTGTCCGCAGTCTCTGACCGTCTCCTGTACCGTGTCCGCAGTCTCTGACCGTCTCCTGTACTGTGTCTGCAGTCTCTGGTCGTCTCCTGTACTGTGTCCGCAGTCTCTGACCGTCTCCTGTACTATGTCTGCAGTCTCTGGTCATCTCCTGTACTGTGTCCGCAGTCTCTGGTCATCTCCTGTACTGTGTCCGCAGTCTCTGGTCATCTCCTGTACTGTGTCCGCAGTCTCTGGTCATCTCCTGTACTGTGTCCGCAGTCTCTTGTCATCTCCTGTACTACGTCTGCAGTCTCTGACCGTCTCCTGTACTGTGTCCGCAGTCTCTGACCGTCTCCTGTACTGTGTCCGCAGTCTCTGACCGTCTCCTGTACTGTGTCCGCAGTCTCTGACCGTCTCCTGTACTGTGTCCGCAGTCTCTGACCGTCTCCTGTACTGTGTCCGCAGTCTCTGACCGTCTCCTGTACTGTGTCCGCAGTCTCTGACCGTCTCCTGTACTGTGTCCGCAGTCTCTGACCGTCTCCTGTACTGTGTCCGCAGTCTCTGACCGTCTCCTGTACTGTGTCCGCAGTCTCTGACCGTCTCCTGTACTGTGTCCGCAGTCTCTGACCGTCTCCTGTACTGTGTCCGCAGTCTCTGACCGTCTCCTGTACTGTGTCCGCAGTCTCTGACCGTCTCCTGTACTGTGTCCGCAGTCTCTGACCGTCTCCTGTACTGTGTCCGCAGTCTCTGACCGTCTCCTGTACTGTGTCCTCAGTCTCTGGTCATCTCCTGTACTGTGTCCGCAGTCTCTGGTCATCTCCTGTACTGTGTCCGCAGTCTCTGACCGTCTCCTGTACTGTGTCCGCAGTCTCTGACCGTCTCCTGTACTGTGCACGGCACCCTTGGTGATGATGTTGGGGGCGGCATCATATGAAGAAAGCTGACCCAACCCCCCCCCCCCCCCCCCCGACTGTCCTCTGCAGGAGGAATAAACAAGACCGACCGAGAACGGTCCCTATTACTTGGGACTGGCCAACCCAACAGACCTGTGTAATGATCTATATAGCAGGGGAGAGTTAGTGAGAAAGAAGGACCATGGGGAGGACTGTAGGGACTGGGAGGGATATACAGGACTGCATGGAGGACTATAGGGACAGGGAGGGATATACAGGACTGCATGGAGGACTATAGGGACAGGGAGGGATATGCAGGACTGCATGGAGGACTATAGGGACAGGGAGGGATATGCAGGACTGCATGGAGGACTATAGGGACAGGGAGGGATATACAGGACTGCATGGAGGACTATAGGGACAAGGAGGGATGTACAGGACTGCATGGAGGACTATAGGGACAAGGAGGGATGTACAGGACTGCATGGAGGACTATAGGGACAGGAAGGGATATACAGGCCTGCATGGAGGACTATAGGGACAGGGAGGGATATACAGGACTGCATGGAGGACTATAGGGACAGGGAGGGATATAAAGGACTGTTGGATGGAGGGAACCTCTAGGGGGAGTATACAGAGCCGTATACAGCAGGTGGAGCTGTGAGAAGGATGCTCATGGGACCGGCCAGGAACCTCATTAAGGTCACATGACAGGAGAGCCGGTCCCAGCCTGAGACCTCCAATACGGAAGGTGTAGTGTGAGGGGACCGGGACCGGTCAGCAGTGTCTATACGATGGAAACATATACCATAGCAATGTGTATGAGGTGAACACCCGTCCTCTCATACAATCCATATCATGTGACCCGAGCAGAGGACCCGTCAGCCATCATCGGGTGTGAAGGGAGTGACTTTGGGTGGGGGGCCCAGGGAACACAGCTCACTTTGGAGAGGTGGGGAGACCCGTCTCAGCTCCCCATATCCCTATTATGTGTAAGTCCCCCTGTGCCTGTTAGGGGTGCGGGGTGATCTGTCCTAGTATTGTGTGGTCATGTATAGGTGGGGGGGGTGTTCATTGTTCACTGCCACATGCTGCATCCCATTGTTCTATTGTGTGTCTTGCTTGTGTTTGTACTGGCTTGGTGGGGGGTGTTTCCAGCAGCCCTTCCCCCTGATGGGACGGCCTGCTGATGTGTTTCCTGTTCCTGGGTGTATTGCCCCGCTCTGTGTATATATCTTGTAATTGTACTGGCTTGGTGGGGGGTGTTTCCAGCAGCCCTTCCCCCTGATGGGACGGCCTGCAGATGTGTTTCCTGTTCCTGGGTGTATTGCCCCGCTCTGTGTATATATCTTGTGTTTGTACTGGCTTGGTGGGGGGTGTTTCCAGCAGCCCTTCCCCCTGATGGGACGGCCTGCTGATGTGTTTCCTGTTCCTGGGTGTATTGCCCCGCCCTGTGTATATATCTTGTGTTTGTACTGGCTTGGTGGGGGGTGTTTCCAGCAGCCCTTCCCCCTGATGGGACGGCCTGCTGATGTGTTTCCTGTTCCTGGGTGTATTGCCCCGCCCTGTGTATATATCTTGTTTGTACTGGCTTGGTGGGGGGTGTTTCCAGCAGCCCTTCCCCCTGATGGGACGGCCTGCTGATGTGTTTCCTGTTCCTGGGTGTATTGCCCCGCCCTGTGTATATATCTTGTATCTATGTTAAAATAAAGCAGTTCACTTCCTGTTTCAATACAAGTCTGGTGCTGTCTCGTCCTGTATGGTCAGCGGTGGTGTCCGTGGATCTGTGTTCGGACAGGGAAGCGGGAGTCTAACAGAAATACCCCAGTGCAGTCCGGGTCCGGTTCCGTTACACTGGGTCATTCCCGGGCCGCTCACCTCCCGTAGGCGAATCTACGGTCCTTGTGATGGTCCCCGAAGGTGTCCCAGAGCCGTAGCGAGACGCTGACCTCGTCCACCACATCGCGGGATCGCTCCAGAACCTGAGGATAGGGATTGGACAACCAATCAACGATCTGCAGACTTTCCTATCACACCCCTGTACCTAGGCTCCTCCCACATGGGAAGGTCACACGATCAATAGATTCAAACGCAGAGGAGACCCCTCGTTACCTCCTGGCAGACGCGGTACTGGTCGATGGCCCACACGGTGGGGACATGGGTAGCCAGGAGCTGGTACTGGGTGAGAGTGGCATTACAGGCGCGGGCGCAGATCAGTCGCGTCTTCCCCACCGCGTTGTCTCCGACTACCACACATTTGATGGTCTCGACATTGGGGCGCTCATAGTCCAAGTCTATATCCATGAAGATGAGTCTGCGGAGAGACGGGACGTGTGAGATGGACGCCATTGAAATCTGATGTACACACAGCGACCAACAAGACCACCCACCCATGAATGAAGACCACTCACCCATGAATGAAGACCACTTACCCATGAATGAAGACCACCCACCCCAGACTGAAGACCACTTACCCATGAATGAAGACCATCAACCCCAGACTGAAGACCACCCATCCATGAATGAAGACCACCCACCCCAGACTGAAGACCACCCACCCCAGACTGAAGACCACTTACCCATGAATGAAGACCATCAACCCATGAATGAAGACCACCCACCCCAGACTGAAGACCACTTACCCATGAATGAAGACCATCAACCCATGAATGAAGACCACCCACCCCAGACTGAAGACCACCCACCCATAAATGAAGACCATCAACCCCAGATTGAAAGCCACCCACCCCAGACTGAAAACCACTTACCCCAGACTGAAGACCACCCCAGACTGAAAACCACTCACCCCAGACTGGGGACCACCCACCCATTAATGAAGACCACCCACCCCAGACTGAATACCATCCACCCCAGACTGAGGACCACCCACCCATGAATGAAGACCACTCACCCCAGACTAAAGACCACTCACCCCAGACTAAAGACCACTCACCCCAGACTAAAGACCACCCACCCCAGACTAAAGACCACCCACCCCAGACTAAAGACCACCCACCCCAGACTGAAGACCACCCAACCCAGACTGAAGACCACCCAACCCAGACTGAAGACCACCCAACCCAGACTGTAAACCACCCACCCCAGAATGAAGACCACCCACCCCAGAATGAAGACCACCCACCCCAGAATGAAGACCACCCACCCCAGAATGAAGACCACCCACCCCAGACTGTAGACCACCCACCCATGAATGAAGACAGATCATTACATAGATAACCAAGTTCCGTCCTACAACCCTCACCGCTCTCCTCCTACAATCCTCACCGCTACCGGTCCCCTCCTTAAATCCTCATAGGTCCCCTTCTACAATCCTCACCACTCCCCTCCTACAATCCTCACCGCTTCCGGTCCCCTCCTACAATCCTCACCGCTCCCGGTCCCCTCCTACAATCCTCACCGCTCCCCTCCTACAATCCTCACCGCTTCCGGTCCCCTCCTACAATCCTCACCGCTCCCGGTCCCCTCCTACAATCCTCACCGCTCCCCTCCTACAATCCTCACCGCTTCCGGTCCCCTCCTACAATCCTCACCGGTCCCCCTCCTACAACCCTCACCGCTCCCCTCCTACAATCCTCACCACTCCCCTCCTACAATCCTCACCGCTTCCGGTCCCCTCCTACAATCCTCACCGCTCCCGGTCCCCTCCTACAACCCTCACCGCTCCCCTCCTACAATCCTCACCACTCCCCTCTTACAATCCTCACCGCTCCCGGTCCCCTCCTACAATCCTCACCGCTCCCCTCCTACAATCCTCACCGCTCCCGGTCCCCTCCTACAATCCTCACCGCTCCCCTTCTACAATCCTCACCGCTCCCGCTCCCCTCCTACAATCCTCACCGCTCCCCTCCTGAAATCCTCAAACCTCCCGGTCCCCTCCTGAAATCCTCACCGCTTCCGGTCCCCTCCTACAATCCTCACCGCTCCAGGTCCCTTCCTGTAGTCCTCACCCCTCCCGGTCCCCTCCTGCAGTCCTCACCGCTCCCGGTCCCCTCCTGCAGTCCTCACCGCTCCCGGTCCCCTCCTGCAGTCCTCACCGCTCCCGGTCCCCTCCTGCAGTCCTCACCGCTCCCCTCCTGCAGTCCTCACCGCTCCCGCTCCCCTCCTACAATCCTCACCGCTCCCGGTCCCCTCCTACAATCCTCACCGCTCCCCCTCCTACAATCCTCACCCCTCCCGGTCCCCTCCTACAATCCTCACCGCTCCCCCTCCTACAATCCTCACCCCTCCCGGTCCCCTCCTGCGGTCCTCACCCCTCCCGGTCACCTCCTACGGTCCTCACCCCTCCCGGTCACCTCCTACGGTCCTCACCCCTCCCGGTCCCCTCCTACAACCCTCACCGCTCCCGGTCCCCTCCTATAACCCTCACCGCTCCCGCTCCCCTCCTACAACCCTCACCGCTCCCCTCCTACAACCCTCACGCCGCTCCCCTCCTACAACCCTCACCGCTCCCCTCCTACAACCCTCACCGCTCCCGGTCCCCTCCTACAACCCTCACCGCTCCCCTCCCACAACCCTCACCGCTCCCGGTCCCCTCCCACAACCCTCACCGCTCCCGGTTCCCTCCCACAACCCTCACCGCTCCCGGTTCCCTCCTACAACCCTCACCGCTCCCGGTTCCCTCCTACAACCCTCACCGCTCCCGGTTCCCTCCTACAACCCTCACCGCTCCCGGTTCCCTCCTACAACCCTCACCGCTCCCACTCCCCTCCTACAACCCTCACCGCTCCCCTCCTACAACCCTCACCGCTCCCCTCCTACAATCCTCACCGGTCCCCTCCTACAACCCTCACCGCTCCCGGTCCCCTCCTACAATCCTCAAACCTCCCGGTCCCCTCCTGAAATCCTCACCGCTTCCGGTCCCCTCCTACAATCCTCACCGCTCCAGGTCCCTTCCTGTAGTCCTCACCCCTCCCGGTCCCCTCCTGCAGTCCTCACCGCTCCCGGTCCCCTCCTGCAGTCCTCACCGCTCCCGGTCCCCTCCTGCAGTCCTCACCGCTCCCGGTCCCCTCCTGCAGTCCTCACCGCTCCCGATCCCCTCCTGCAGTCCTCACCGCTCCCGCTCCCCTCCTACAATCCTCACCGCTCCCCCTCCTACAATCCTCACCCCTCCCGGTCCCCTCCTACAATCCTCACCGCTCCCCCTCCTACAATCCTCACCCCTCCCGGTCCCCTCCTGCGGTCCTCACCCCTCCCGGTCACCTCCTACGGTCCTCACCGCTCCCGGTCACCTCCTACAACCCTCACCGCTCCCGGTCCCCTCCTACAACCCTCACCGCTCCCGGTCCCCTCCTACAACCCTCACCGCTCCCCTCCTACAACCCTCACCGCTCCCCTCCTACAACCCTCACCGCTCCCCTCCTACAACCCTCACGCCGCTCCCCTCCTACAATCCTCACCGCTCCCGGTCCCCTCCTACAACCCTCACCGCTCCCCTCCTACAACCCTCACCGCTCCCGGTCCCCTCCTACAACCCTCACCGCTCCCGGTCCCCTCCTACAACCCTCACCGCTCCCCTCCTACAACCTTCACCGCTCCCGGTCCCCTCCCACAACCCTCACCGCTCCCGGTTCCCTCCCACAACCCTCACCGCTCCCGGTTCCCTCCTACAACCCTCACCGCTCCCGGTTCCCTCCTACAACCCTCACCGCTCCCCTCCTACAACCCTCACCGCTCCCCTCCTACAACCCTCACCGCTCCCCTCCTACAACCCTCACCGCTCCCCTCCTACAACCTTCACCGCTCCCCTCCTACAACCTTCACCGCTCCCCTCCTACAACCCTCACCGGTCCCCTCCTACAACCCTCACCGGTCCCCTCCTACAACCCTCACCGCTCCCGGTCCCCTCCTACAATCCTCAAACCTCCCGGTCCCCTCCTACAATCCTCAAACCTCCCGGTCCCCTCCTGAAATCCTCACCGCTTCCGGTCCCCTCCTACAATCCTCACCGCTCCAGGTCCCTTCCTGTAGTCCTCACCCCTCCCGGTCCCCTCCTGCAGTCCTCACCGCTCCCGGTCCCCTCCTGCAGTCCTCACCGCTCCCGGTCCCCTCCTGCAGTCCTCACCGCTCCCGGTCCCCTCCTGCAGTCCTCACCGCTCCCGATCCCCTCCTGCAGTCCTCACCGCTCCCCCTCCTACAATCCTCACCGCTCCCCCTCCTACAATCCTCACCCCTCCCGGTCCCCTCCTACAATCCTCACCGCTCCCCCTCCTACAATCCTCACCCCTCCCGGTCCCCTCCTGCGGTCCTCACCCCTCCCGGTCACCTCCTACGGTCCTCACCGCTCCCGGTCACCTCCTACAACCCTCACCGCTCCCGGTCCCCTCCTACAACCCTCACCGCTCCCACTCCCCTCCTACAACCCTCACCGCTCCCGGTCCCCTCCTACAACCCTCACCGCTCCCCTCCTACAACCCTCACCGCTCCCCTCCTACAACCCTCACCGCTCCCCTCCTACAACCCTCACGCCGCTCCCCTCCTACAATCCTCACCGCTCCCGGTCCCCTCCTACAACCCTCACCGCTCCCCTCCTACAACCTCACCGCTCCCGGTCCCCTCCTACAACCCTCACCGCTCCCGGTCCCCTCCTACAACCCTCACCGCTCCCCTCCTACAACCTTCACCGCTCCCGGTCCCCTCCCACAACCCTCACCGCTCCCGGTTCCCTCCCACAACCCTCACCGCTCCCGGTTCCCTCCTACAACCCTCACCGCTCCCGGTTCCCTCCTACAACCCTCACCGCTCCCCTCCTACAACCCTCACCGCTCCCCTCCTACAACCCTCACCGCTCCCCTCCTACAACCCTCACCGCTCCCCTCCTACAACCCTCACCGCTCCCCTCCTACAACCTTCACCGCTCCCCTCCTACAACCCTCACCGGTCCCCTCCTACAACCCTCACCGGTCCCCTCCTACAACCCTCACCGCTCCCGGTCCCCTCCTACAATCCTCAAACCTCCCGGTCCCCTCCTGAAATCCTCACCGCTTCCGGTCCCCTCCTACAATCCTCACCGCTCCAGGTCCCTTCCTGTAGTCCTCACCCCTCCCGGTCCCCTCCTGCAGTCCTCACCGCTCCCGGTCCCCTCCTGCAGTCCTCACCGCTCCCGGTCCCCTCCTGCAGTCCTCACCGCTCCCGGTCCCCTCCTGCAGTCCTCACCGCTCCCGGTCCCCTCCTGCAGTCCTCACCGCTCCCGGTCCCCTCCTGCAATCCTCACCGCTCCCCTCCTACAATCCTCACCCCTCCCGGTCCCCTCCTACAATCCTCACCGCTCCCCCTCCTACAATCCTCACCCCTCCCGGTCCCCTCCTGCGGTCCTCACCCCTCCCGGTCACCTCCTACAACCCTCACCGCTCCCGGTCCCCTCCTACAACCCTCACCGCTCCCACTCCCCTCCTACAACTCTCACCGCTCCCGGTCCCCTCCTACAACCCTCACCGCTCCCCTCCTACAACCCTCACCGCTCCCCTCCTACAACCCTCACCGCTCCCCTCCTACAACCCTCACCGCTACCCTCCTACAACCCTCACGCCGCTCCCCTCCTACAATCCTCACCGCTCCCGGTCCCCTCCTACAACCCTCACCGCTCCCCTCCTACAACCCTCACCGCTCCCGGTCCCCTCCTACAACCCTCACCGCTCCCGGTCCCCTCCTACAACCCTCACCGCTCCCCTCCTACAACCTTCACCGCTCCCGGTCCCCTCCCACAACCCTCACCGCTCCCGGTTCCCTCCTACAACCTCACCGCTCCCGGTTCCCTCCTACAACCCTCACCGCTCCCGGTCCCCTCCTACAACCCTCACCGCTCCCGGTCCCCTCCTACAACCCTCACCGCTCCCCTCCTACAACCTTCACCGCTCCCGGTCCCCTCCCACAACCCTCACCGCTCCCGGTTCCCTCCCACAACCCTCACCGCTCCCGGGTTCCCTCCTACAACCCTCACCGCTCCCGGTTCCCTCCTACAACCCTCACCGCTCCCCACTCCCCTCCTACAACCCTCACCGCTCCCCTCCTACAACCTTCACCGCTCCCCTCCTACAACCCTCACCGCTCCCCTCCTACAACCCTCACCGCTCCCTCCTACAACCCTCACCGCTCCCCTCCTACAACCCTCACCGCTCCCGGTCCCCTCCTACAACCCTCACCGCTCCCCTCCTACAACCCTCACCGCTCCCCTCCTACAACCCTCACCGCTCCCGGTCCCCTCCTACAACCCTCACCGCTCCCCTCCTACAATCCTCACTGCTCCCCTCCTACAATCCTCACCGCTCCCCTCCTACAATCCTCACCGCTCCCGGTCTCTCCCTACTCTGTTCTCTCTCTGCTCTCTCTCTCTCCCCAGACTCTCCCCCTCCCCCTGGTCTCTCTCTCACCCTCCCCCCAGTCTCTCTCTCTCCCCCTCACCCCGGTCTCTCTCTCTCTCTCTCCATCACCCCGGTCTCTCTCTCTCTCCCCCTCTCCCCCCGGTTTGTCCCCATCACCCTCCCCTCCGGTCTCTCCCTTTCACTGCCCTGTTCTCTCTCCTCCCAGACTCTCACCCTCTCCCCGGTCTCTCTCTCTCCCACCCTCCCCCCGGTCCCTCTCCCTCCCCGTTCTCTCTCTCACCCTCTCCCCGGTCTCTCTCTCTCCCACCCTCCCCCCGGTCCCTCTCCCTCCCGTTCTCTCCCCTATCTCTCTCTCACCCTCTCCCCGGTCTCTCTCTCACCCACCCCCCCGGTCCCTCTCCCTCCCCTGTTCTCTCTCCGGTCTCTCTCTCTCCCCCGGTATCTTTCTCTCACCCTCCGCCCCACAGTCTCTCACCCTCCCCTGGTCCTCTCCCCCCCCTCGATCTCTCTCACCCATCCTCCCCCATCCTCTCTCCCGGTCTCTCTCTCACCCTCCCCCCGGTCTCTCTCTCACCCTCCCCCCGGTCTCTCTCTCTCTCCCCCTCACCCCGGTCTCTTCTCTCTCCCTCACCCCGGTCTCTCTCTCTCCCCCTAGTTTCTCTGTTTTCTCTCCCCCGGTCTCTCTTTCACCCTCCCCCCGGTCTCTCTCTCCCCTCACCCCGGTCTCTCTCTCTCTCTCTCCCTCACCCCGGTCTCTCGCTCTCTCCCTCACCCCGGTTTGTCCCCATCACCCTCCCCTCCGGTCTCTCCCTTTCACTGCCCTGTTCTCTCTCTCCCCCCAGACTCTCACCCTCTCCCCGGTCTCTCTCTCACCCTCCCCCCAGTCTCTCTCTCTCTCTCCTACCCTCCCCCCGGTCCCTCTCCCTCCCCCCGGTCCCTCTCCGGTCTCTCTCTCCCCCGGTATCTTTCTCTCACCCTCCGCCCCACAGTCTCTCACCCTCCCCTGGTCCTCTCCCCCCCCCGATCTCTCTCACCCATCCACTCTCCAGTCTCTCTCCCCCTCCCCCCGTCTCTCTCTCTCATCCTCCCCCCGGTCTCTCTCACCCTCCCCCCGTCTCTCTCTCATCCTCCCCCCCGTCTCTCTCTCATCCTCCCCCCCGTCTCTCTCTCATCCTCCCTCCCTCCGTCTCTCTCTCATCCTCTCTCCGGTCCCTCTCACCCTCCCGGCTCTCATCCTCCCCCCCCCCCGTCTCTCTCATCCTCCCTCCGGTCCCTCTCACCCACCCCCCGTCTCTCTCTCCAATCTCTCTCTCACCCTCCCCCCCGTCTCTCTCTCCGGTCTCTTCCTCACCCTCCCCCCGTCTCTCTCTCCGGTCTCTCTCTCACCCTCCCCCCTCTCCCTCCGGTCTCTCTCATCCTACTCCCCGTCTCTGTCATCCTCCCTCCCCGGTCTCTCTCTCTCACCCCCTCAGTCTCTCATCCTCTCTCTGGTCTCGGTCACCCTCTCGGTCTCTCATACTCCCCCCCCCCCCCCCCGTCTCTCTCATCCTCTCTCCGGTCCCTCTTACCCTCTCTCCGGGCTCTCTCACCCTCCCCCCCCCTCTCCCGCCTCTCTCTCACCCTCCCCCCTCTCCCTTCAGTCTCTCTCTCACCCTCCCCCCGGTCTCTCTCATCCTCCCTCCCCGGTCTCTCCCGATCTCTCTCTCTCACCCCCTCAGTCTCTCATCCACTCTCTGGTCTCTGTCACCCTCCCGGTCTCGCATACTCCCCCCCCCCCCCCCGTCTCTCTCATCCTCTCTCCGGTCCCTCTTACCCTCTCTCTGGTCTCTCTCTCACCCTCCCCCCGGTCTCTCTCATCCTCCTCCCCATCTCTCTCTCTTCCCCGTCTCTCCCGATCTCTCTCACCCCCTCAGTCTCTCATCCTCTCTCCGGTCTCTCTCTCATCCTCCCTCCCCTCTCTCTCATCCGCTCTCCCCCCCTCCCCCATCCGTTCTCTCGTCTCTCTCCCTGGTCTCTCTCACTCTCCCCCATCTCTCTCCGGTCTCTCTCTCACCCTCCCCCCAATTTCTCTTTCACCCTCCACCCCGTCTCTCTCATCCTCTCTCCAGTCTCTCTCTCCCCCCTCTCTCTTATCCTCTACCCGGTCTCTCTCACCCCCCCGGTCTCTTACTCTCCCCCCCGTTCTCTCTCACCCTCCCCCCTGGTCTCTCTCACCCTCCCCCTCCGGTCTCTCTCATCCCCTCAGTGTCTCTCACCCTCTCTCCCGTCTCTCACCCTCCTCCCGTCTCTCTCACACCCTCTCCTCCCCCGGTTCTCTCTCATCCCCCCAGTGTCTCTCACCCTCTCTCCCGTCTCTCACCCTCTCTCTCACCCTCCTCCCGTCTCTCTCACACCCTCTCCTCCCCCGGTTCTCTCTCTCATCCTCCCCCCAGGTCTCTCTCTCACCCGTCTCTCTTGCTCTCACCTCTCTCATCCTCTCTCCGGTTTCTGTTCTTCTCTCCCCGTCTCTCTCACCCCCCCCCCTCTCACCTTATCCCTGATCTCTTTCTCACCCTCCCCCCGGTCTCTCTCATCCTCTCCCCGATCTCTCTCTCACCCTCCCTCCCGGTCTCTCTCTCACCCTCCTCCCGTCTCTCTCACCCTCTCCTCCCCCGGTTCTCTCTCTCACCCGTCTCTCTTGCTCTCACCCCCCCCCCCTCTCTCATCCTCTCTCCGGTTTCTGTTCTTCTCTCCCCGTCTCTCTCACCCCCCCCCCCTCTCACCTTCTCCCTGATCTCTTTCTCACCCTCCCCCCGGTCTCTCTCATCCTCTCCCCGATCTCTCTCTCACCCTCCCTCCCGGTCTCTCTCTCACCCACCTCCCGTCTCTCTCACCCTCTCCTCCCGTCTCTCTCACCCTCTCCTCCCCCGGTTCTCTCTCTCACCCGTCTCTCTTGCTCTCACCCCCCCCCCCTCTCTCTCATCCTCTCTCCGGTTTCTGTTCTTCTCTCCCCGTCTCTCTCACCCCCGTCTCTCACCTTCTCCCCGATCTCTTTCTCACCCTCCCCCCGGTCTCTCTCATCCTCTCCCCGATCTCTCTCTCACCCTCCCCCCGGTCTCTCTCTCACCCTCCCCCCGGTCTCTCTCTCACCCTCCCCCCGGTCTCTCTCTCACCCTCCCCCCGGTCTCTCTCTCACCCCCCCCCTCACCTTCTCCCCGATCTCTTTCTCACCCTCCCCCCGGTCTCTCTCATCCTCTCCCCGATCTCTCTCTCACCCTCCCCCCGGTCTCTCTCTCACCCTCCCCCCGGTCTCTCTCATCCTCTCCCCGGTCTCTCTCTCATCCTCCCCCCCGGTCTCTCTCTCACCCTCCCCCGGTCTCTCTCATCCTCCCCCCGGTCTCTCTCTCACCCTCCCCCCGGTCTCTCTCTCACCCTCCCCCCGGTCTCTCTCTCACCCTCCCCCCGGTCTCTCTCTCACCCTCCCCCCGGTCTCTCTCTCATCCTCCCCCCGGTCTCTCTCTCATCCTCTCCCCGATCTCTCTCTCACCCTCCCCCCGATCTCTCTCTCACCCTCCCCCCGATCTCTCTCACCCTCCCCCCGGTCTCTCTCATCCTCTCCCCGATCTCTCTCTCATCCTCTCCCCGATCTCTCTCTCATCCTCTCCCCGGTCTCTCTCTCACCCTCCCCCCGGTCTCTCATCCTCTCCCCGGTCTCTCTCTCACCCTCCCCCCGGTCTCTCATCCTCTCCCCGGTCTCTCTCTCACCCTCCCCCCGGTCTCTCTCATCCTCTCTCCGGTTTCTGTTCTTCTCTCTCGGTCTCTCTTCTCCCCTCACAGTGGCGGCCCCGTTACTCGCTGCTCTCGGCCAATCAGCGCTTGCTCTCTCCGGCCAGCCAATCACAGCCGCACCAGCTGACTGACAGCCAAACGCTAGCAGGACTGCGCGTGTCCGAGCCCGCCCACTTCACCCATCCTCACCAATCAGCGGGTGCCGAGCGGAGACACCGCCTCTTTTTTCCTATTTATAAACAAGGGACGGCTGGTCCCGCCCCCTTCCAGACACATTGAGACGCTCCGCCTACTACACCCACACTCACCAATCATGACCTGCGGCGCCCTGGGGATCCGCCCCCTGGCTTTCACAATTAGAGAAGTGTGGCCACGCCCTTCTAAGCTCCATCATTCGCCGCTCGGCACGTGACCTGCCAGATGTTCGATTCCCGCAGCTCCGCCCACTGCGGCCACGTGGAGGAGTGTGACTGAGGAGTCCATAGACTGGATCACAGCGCCCCCCACCGTCTGCACCCCCCGCCACACGGCGCTCACCGGCGATGCTGACATGGCTCAGGGCCGGGGGGCTCAATGTCTGACCGGACTGCCCGATAACCTGAACCGGATTGTGTCCCTGCATGGACCTCCTGGGGGAGGGTCCCATAAATGGGGGGCTCTGATGGACCCATAAATGAAGGGGGGCTCTGATGGACTCATAAATGAAGGGGGGGGGGGCTCTGATGGACCCATAAATGAAGGGGGGGCTCTGATGGACCCATAAATGAAGGGGGGGCTCTGATGGACCCATAAATGAAGGGAGGGGGGGCTCTGATGGACCCATAAATGAAGGGGGGGGGCTCTGATGGACCCATAAATGAAGGGGGGGCTCTGATGGACCCATAAATGAAGGGAGGGGGGGCTCTGATGGACCCATAAATGAAGGGGGGGGCTCTGATGGACCCATAAATGAAGGGGGGCTCTGATGGACCCATAAATGAAGGGGGGGCTCTGATGGACACATAAATGAAGGGGGGCTCTTATGGACCCATAAATGAAGGGGGGGGGGGGCTCTGATGGACCCATAAATGAAGGGGGGGCTCTGATGGACCCATAAATGAAGGGGGGGGGGCTCTGATGGACCCATAAATGAAGGGGGGCTCTGATGGACCCATAAATGAGGGGGGGGGGGCTCTGATGGACCCATAAATGAAGGGGGGGGGCTCTGATGGACCCATAAATGAAGGGGGGGGCGCTGATGGACACATAAATGAAGGGGGGCTCTGATGGACACATAAATGAAGGGGGGCTCTGATGGACACATAAATGAAGGGGGGGGGGGCTCTGATGGACCCATAAATGAAAGGGGGCTCTGATGGACCCATAAATAAGGGGGGGGGGCTCTGATGGACCTATAAATGAAGGGGGGGCTCTGATGGACCCATAAATAAGGGGGGGGGGCTCTGATGGACCCATAAATGAAGGGGGGCTCTGATGGACCTATAAATAAGGGGGGGGGGCTCTGATGGACCCATAAATGAAGGGGGGCTCTGATGGACCTATAAATAAGGGGGGGCTCTGATGGACCTATAAATGAAGGGGGGGCTCTGATGGACCCATAAATAAGGGCGGGGGGGCTCTGATGGACCTATGAATGAAGGGGGGGCTCTGATGGACCCATAAATGAAGGGGGGCTCTGATGGACCTATAAATAAGGGGGGGCTCTGATGGACCTATAAATGAAGGGGGGGCTCTGATGGACCCATAAATAAGGGGGGGGGGGCTCTGATGGACCCATAAATGAAGGGGGGCTCTGATGGACCTATAAATAAGGGGGGGGGGGCTCTGATGGACCTATAAATGAAGGGGGGGCTCTGATGGACCCATAAATAAGGGGGGGCTCTGATGGACCCATAAATAAGGGGGGGGGGGGCTCTGATGGACCTATAAATGAAGGGGGGGCTCTGATGGACCCATAAATAGGGGGGGGGGGCTCTGATGGACCCATAAATGAAGGGGGGGCTCTGATGGACCTATAAATAAGGGGGGGCTCTGATGGACCTATAAATGAAGGGGGGGCTCTGATGGACCCATAAATGAAGGGGGGGGGGCTCTGATGGACCCATAAATGGAGGGGGGCTCTGATGGACCCCCAGCCTTGTGTGTTCTGTCAGTCTCTGACCAATCACCTGTCGTTAGTAACTCCGCCCATCTCACCCAACCTTTCCTCCAAGTCCCCCCCCCCTCACTCATCTTCACTGACTCCTCATCATTCACTCTCCTCCTTCCTCTCCTCTTCATCATTCACTCTCATCATCCTACTTTATTCATTTATAGCCTCACTTTCCTCCTCATCCTTTCTATCCTCCCCATCCCTCCCTTTCTCCTCATCCCTCCCTTTCCTCCTCATCCTTTCTATCCTCCCCATCCCTCCCTTTCTCCTCATCTTTTCCTTCCTCCAGCATCCTTATGCATTTATAATCTTCCTTTCCTCATCATCATTCACTTCCTCTTCATCGTTCATCCTTCCCTTCCTCATTCTTATCTTTCTCATCATGTTTCCCTTCCTACTCATCCTTTTTTCCTCCTCACCATTCACTCTCCTCCTTCCTTTTCTCTGCAGCCCATCCTTCCCTCCCTGCCCTACCCATCATCATCATCCTTCCCTTCCTCATCTTCTTTTCCTTCCTCTTCATTCTTCCCTTCCTCCTCATCCTTCCTCCTCATCCTTCCTCTTCATCCTTCCCTTCCTCCTCATCCTTCCTCTTTATCCTTCCCTTCCTCATCATCCTTCCCTTCCTCATCATCCTTCCCTTCCTCCTCATCCTTCCTCTTCATCCTTCCCTTCCTCCTCATCCTTCCTCTTCATCCTTCCCTTCCTCATCATCCTTCCCTTCCTCATCATCCTTCCCTTCCTCATCATCCTTCCCTTCCTCATCTTCTTTTCCTTCCTCCTCATCCTTCATTTCCTCTTCATGCTTCTTGTCCTCATCATTGCCTTCTGCATCATCCTTTTCTTCCTCTTCATCCTTCCCGGTTGTGACAGGAGTGACTTTGGGTGGGGGGGCCCATGGAACACAGCTCACTTTGGGTGGGGGGGCCCATGGAACACAGCGCACTT
This sequence comes from Staurois parvus, assembly GCF_062004578.1. Lineage (NCBI taxonomy): Eukaryota > Metazoa > Chordata > Amphibia > Anura > Ranidae > Staurois > Staurois parvus. Next base: position 225,235 of record NW_028318701.1, on the reverse strand, counting down.
TGGGTGGGGGGGCCCATGGAACACAGCTCACTTTGGGTGGGGGGCCCATGGAACACAGCTCACTTTGGGTGGGGGGCCCATGGAACACAGCGCACTTTGGGTGGGGGGCCCATGGAACACAGCTCACTTTGGGTGGGGGGCCCATGGAACACAGCTCACTTTGGGTGGGGGGCCCATGGAACACAGCGCACTTTGGGTGGGGGGCCCATGGAACACAGCGCACTTTGGGTGGGGGGGCCCATGGAACACAGCGCACTTTGGGTGGGGGGCCCATGGAACACAGCGCACTTTGGGTGGGGGGGCCCATGGAACACAGCGCACTTTGGGTGGGGGGGCCCATGGAACACAGCGCACTTTGGGTGGGGGGTCCATGGAACACAGTTCACTTTGGGTGGGGGGCCTAGGGAACACAGCTCACTATGGGTGGGGGGCCCATGGAACACAGCTCACTATGGGTGGGGGGCCCATGGAACACAGCGCACTTTGGGTGGGGGGGCCCATGGAACACAGCGCACTTTGGGTGGGGGGGCCCATGGAACACAGCGCACTTTGGGTGGGGGGCCCATGGAACACAGCGCACTTTGGGTGGGGGGCCATGGAACACAGTTCACTTTGGGTGGGGGGCCCATGTAACACAGCTCACTTTGGGTGGGGGGCCTAGGGAACACAGCTCACTTTGGGTGGGGGGCCCATGGAACACAGCGCACTTTGGGTGGGGGGGCCCATGGAACACAGCGCACTTTGGGTGGGGGGCCCATGGAACACAGCTCACTTTGGGTGGGGGGCCCATGGAACACAGTTCACTTTGGGTGGGGGGCCTAGGGAACACAGCTCACTTTGGGTGGGGGGCCCATGGAACACAGCTCACTTTGGGGTGGGGGGCCCATGGAACACGGCTCACTTTGGGTGGGGGGCCCATGGAACACAGCTCACTATGGGTGGGGGGGCCCATGGAACACAGCGCACTTTGGGTGGGGGGGCCCATGGAACACAGCTCACTTTGGGTGGGGGGTCCATGGAACACAGTTCACTTTGGGTGGGGGGCCTAGGGAACACAGCTCACTATGGGTGGGGGGCCTAGGGAACACGGCTCACTTTGGGTGGGGGGGCCCATGGAACACAGCGCACTTTGGGTGGGGGGTCCATGGAACACAGCTCACTTTGGGTGGGGGGGCCCATGGAACACAGCGCACTTTGGGTGGGGGGTCCATGGAACACAGCGCACTTTGGGTGGGGGGTCCATGGAACACAGTTCACTTTGGGTGGGGGGGCCCATGGAACACGGCTCACTTTGGGTGGGGGGTCCATGGAACACAGTTCACTTTGGGTGGGGGGGCCCATGGAACACAGTTCACTTTGGGTGGGGGGCCCATGGAACACAGCGCACTTTGGGTGGGGGGTCCATGGAACACAGCGCACTTTGGGTGGGGGGTCCATGGAACACAGTTCACTTTGGGTGGGGGGCCTAGGGAACACAGCTCACTATGGGTGGGGGGCCCATGGAACACAGCTCACTTTGGGTGGGGGGTCCATGGAACACGGCTCACTTTGGGTGGGGGGCCCATGGAACACAGAGCACTTTGGGTGGGGGGCCCATGGAACACAGCGCACTTTGGGTGGGGGGCCCATGGAGCACAGCCCCCTTTGGAGAGGTGGGGAGACCCCTGTCTCAGCTCCCCATATCCCTCTTATGTGTAAGTCCCCCTGTGCCTGTTAGGGGTACAGGGTGATCTGTCCTAATATTGGGGTGGGGGGGTTGTGGACTGTTTGGTGTCATGTGGTGCATCCCATTGTTCTATTGTTTATCTGGCTTGGGAGCAAACTATTATGGGATGTATGTGTTTGTGTATTGACTTGGTGGGGGGTGTCTCCAGCAACCCTCCCTCCTGATGGGACTGTCTGCTGGTGTTTCTCTTTTTGCTAGATGTGCTTTGCCCCGCCCTGTGTCATTATGCAGGGAGGGGGGATTGGCCCGCCCCGTGTCATTATGCAGGGAGGGGGGATTGCCCCGCCCTGTGTCGTTATGCAGGGGGGGGGGATTGCCCCGCCCTGTGTCGTTATGCAGGGATGGGGGGTTGTTCCCTGAGTGTATATATCTTGTATCTGTGTTCAAATAAAGTAGTCTATTTCCTGATTTATTTCAAGATTGGTGTTGAATAGTCCCGCCATCCATCACCAATCCCACCATCCATCACCAATCCCACCATCCATCACCAATCCTGTCATCCATCACCAATCCCACCATCCATCACCAATCCTGTCATCCACCACCAATCATGTCATTCACCACCAGTCCTGTCATCCACCACCAATCATGTCATTCACCACCAGTCCCGCCATCCATCACCAATCCCACCATCCATCACCAATCCTGTCATCCACCACCAATCATGTCATTCACCACCAGTCCCGCCATCCATCACCAATCCCACCATCCATCACCAATCATGTCATTCACCACCAATCATGTCATTCACCACCAGTCCCGTCATCCATCACCAATCCTGTCATCCACCACCAATCATGTCATTCACCACCAGTCCCGTCATCCATCACCAATCCTGTCATCCACCACCAATCCCGTCATCCATCACCAATCCTGTCATCCACCACCAATCATGTCATTCACCACCAGTCCCGTCATCCACCACCAATCCTGTCATCCACCACCAATCCTGTCATCCACCACCATTCCCGTCATCCACCACCAATCATGTCATCCACCACCAATCCCGTCATCCACCACCAATCCTGTCATCCACCACCAATCCCGTCATCCACCACCAATCATGTCATCCACCACCAGTCCCGTCATCCATCACCAATCCCGTCATCCACCACCAATCCTGTCATCCACCATCAATCATGTCATCCACCACCAATCATGTCATCCACCACCAATCATGTCATCCACCACCAATCATGTCATCCACCACCAATCCCGTCATCTACCACCAATCCCGTCATCTACCACCAATCCTGTCATTTATTACCAATCATGTCATCATCCACCAGTCCCGCCATCCACCACCAATCCCGTCATCTACCACCAATCATGTCATCCACCACCAATCCCGTCATCTACCACCAATCATGTCATCCACCACCAATCATGTCATCCACCACCAATCATGTCATCCACCACCAATCATGTCATCCACCACCAATCATGTCATCATCCACCAGTCCCGCCATCCATCACCAATCCTGTCATCCACCACCAATCATGTCATCCACCACCAATCATGTCATCATCCACCAGTCCCGCCATCCATCACCAATCCTGTCATCCATCACCAATCCTGTCATCCACCACCAATCATGTCATCCACCACCAATCATGTCATCATCCACCAGTCCCGCCATCCATCACCAATCCTGTCATCCACCACCAATCATGTCATCCACCACCAATCATGTCATCCACCACCAATCATGTCATCTACCACCAATCATGTCATCTATTACCAATCATGTCATCATCCACCAGTCCTGCCATCCATCACCAATCCCGTCATCCAGTGATTTAGATTCACATCGGTTGCGATGCCCGACTGCCGCAAGAAAAAAAACGCCATATACTGCCGCATGTCTCCTCCCATCTGTTCGCCCCCGACGAATGACAGATCCAGCTCATACATACAAAGGGGCGGGGCTCCTGGTTGACATCATGACCAAATCAGGTCAATGACATCATGGGCATCCCAGTGACGTCACGGAACACGTCTTGTCACGCCCTTATATGGTCAATGACATCACCAGGGAGCCCCTGTATGAATGGGCTGTTCTCCCCCACATCTGAACCATCACAGCCTGGCTCTGGACAAAGCGCTCTCATTGGTTGGAATGGAGAAGGCTTAGATCCTCGAATGATACAAAGTCCGCTTCCCTGCTGGACATGTGCCGTTCTCTTCCTTCCAAATCGAAATTTGGAGGAAATCTTCATCATCCGAATGTATCCCGATTTCCAAATTGCTTTAGTAACGAATTTAAACGAATCAAAACAACGAAACAAAGTTTCATCTGAAATTAGAATCAAATACAAATGTGAAATATAAACATATTGCTGACTTCCTCCAAAGAGTGCGTACTAAGCTGAGGACAGCCGGCTTCCAAGGTTCGAGTTCTGAAAACAGTAGAATAGAATAAACTAGAATAGAATCAAATAGAATAAAAAACAGCAGAATAGAATGGAATATAATACAAAAGAATAGAATAGAAAAGAACAGAAAGGAATAGGTGTAATAAGAGGTGTAAATAAGGGGGAGATATGGGGGTCCCCCCGAGAGGTGTTGATACGGGGGAGATGTGGGGGTCCCCCCGAGAGGTGTTGATAAGGGGGAGATGTGGGGGTCCTCCCAAGAGGTGTAGATAAGGGGGTACCCCTGAGAGGTGTAGATAAGGGGGAGATATGGGAGTCCCCCCAAGAGGTGTAGATATGGGGGTCCCCCGAGAGGTGTAAATAAGGGGGAGATACGGGGGTCCTCCCAAGAGGTGTAGATATGGGAGTCCCCCCGAGAGGTGCAGATTAGGGAGAGTTATGGGGTCCCCTCGAGAGGTGCAGATAAGGGGGAGATGTGGTGGTTCCCCTGAGAGGTGTAGATAAGGGGGAGATATGGGGATCCCCCCCAAGAGGTGTAGATAAGGGGGAGATGTGGTGGTTCCCCTGAGAGGTGTAGATAAGGGGGAGATATGGGGATCCCCCCCAAGAGGTGTAGATAAGGGGGAGATGTGGGGGTTCCCCTGAGAGGTGTAGATAAGGGGGAGATATGGGGATCCCCCCCCAAGAGGTGTAGATATGGGAGTCCCCCCGAGAGGTGTAGATAAGGGGGAGATATGGGAGTCCCCCCAGAGAGGTGTAGATAAGGGGGAGATATGGGAGTCCCCCCAGAGAGGTGTAGATAAGGGGGAGATATGGGGTTCCCCCCAGAGGTGTAGATAAGGGAGTTTTGGGGGTTCCTCCAAGAGGTGTAGATTAGGGAGAGTTATGGGGTCCTTCCGAGTGGTGTACATAAGGGAGAGATATGGGGGACCCACTGACAGGTGTAGATAAGGGGGAGATATGGGGGTCCCCCCAAGAGGTGTAGATAAGGGGGAGATATGGGGGTCCTCCCGAGAGGTGTAGATAAGGGGGAGATGTGGGGTCCCCCCCCAGAGCTGCTGATAAGGGGGAGTTTTGGGGGTTCCTCCAAGAGGTGTAGATTAGGGAGAGTTATGGAGTCCCTCCAAGGGGTGTAGATAAGGGGGAGATATGGAGTCCCCCCAAAGAGGTGTAGATAAGGGGGAGATATGGGGGTTCCCCTGACAGGTGTAGATAAGGGGAGATATGGGGGTCCCCCAAGAGGTGTAGATATGGGGCCCCCTGAGAGTTGTAAATAAGGGGGAGATATGGAAGTCCCCCCAGAGAGGTGTAGATAAGGGGGAAATGTGGGGGACCCCCCTGAGAGGTGTAGATAAGGAAAAAATATGGGGGTCCCCTGAGAGGTGTAGATAAGGGGGAGATGTGAGGGTCCCCCCGAGAGGTGTAGATTAGGGGGAGTTATGGGGTCCCCTCAAGAGGTGTAGATAAGGGAGAGATATAGTGGTCCCCTGAAAGATGTAGATAAGTGGAAGATGTGGGGTCCCCCAAGAGGTGTAGATTTGGGGTTTCCCCCAAGAGGTGTAGATTAGGGAGAGTTATGGGGTCCCCCGAGAGGTGTAGATAAGGGGAAGATATAGGGATACCCCCCAAGAGGTGTAGATAAGGGGGAGATGTTGGGGTCCCCCCGAGAGGTGTAGATATGAGGGAGATATAAGGATACCCCCCGAGAGGTGTAGATAAGGGGGAGATATAAGGATACCCCCCAAGAGGTGTAGATAAGGGGGAGATGTGACGGTCCCCCCGAGAGGTGTAGATAAGGGGGAGATATAGGGATACCCCCCGAGAGGTGTAGATATGGGGGAGATATAGGGATACCCCCCAAGAGGTGTAGATAAGGGGGAGATATAGGGATACCCCCCAAGAGGTGTAGATAAGGGGGAGATATGGGGGTCCCCCCAAGAGGTGTAGATATGAGGGAGATATGAGGTCCCCCAAGTACCCTTATTTTGAGCCGCTAGCTTCCACCCGGCATTCTTCCCGTCTCCCGCTAACAAGCAAGTACAGGAGGGCTCGGAGAACTCTGATTGGCTGCGTTTGCAGATGGACTTTAGCCCCACCCACCAGCAGGGAGGACACTGGAGGTGATCAGTGGGGGACACTGGAGGCGATCTGTGGAGGCACTGGAGGGGATCTGTGGGGGACACTGGAGGGGATCTGTGGGGAACATGGGAGTTGATAGAGGACACTGGAGGTGATCTGTGGAGAACACTAGAGGTGATCTGTGGAGGACACTGGAGGTGATCTGTGGAGGACACTGGAGGTGATCTGTGGGGAACACTGGAAGTGATCTGTGGGGAACACTGGAAGTGATCTGTGGGGGACACTGGAAGTGATCTGTGGGGGACACTGGAAGTGATCTGTGGAGGACACTGGAGGTGATCTGTGGGGAACACTGGAGGTGCTCAGTGGGGAACACTGGAGGTGATCTGAGGAGGACACTGGAGGTGATCTGTGGGGAACACTGGAGTTGATCAGTGAGGGATACTGGAGGTGATCTGTGGCGAACACCGGAGGTGATCAGTGGAGGACACCGGAGGTGCTCAGTTGGGCACTGGAGGTGATCAGTGGGGAACACTGAAGGTGATCAGTGGGGGACACCGGAGGTGATCTGTGGAGGACACCGGTGTTGATCAGTGGAGGACATGGGAGATGATCAGTGGGAGACACGGGAAGTGATCAGTGGAGGACACTGGAGGTGACCCGTGGAGGACACTGGAGGTGATCAGTGGAGGGCACGGGAGTTGATCTGTGGAGGACATTGGAAGTGATCAGTGGAGGACATTGGAGGTGCTCAGTGGGGAACACTGGAGGTGATCAGTGGAGGACATTGGAAGTGATCAGTGGAGGACATTGGAAGTGATCAGTGGAGGACACTGGACTCCAACCTATCCTTCCAGCCCCAAGTCCAATCTTTAACAAAGTCATTCAGACTCCACCTCCGCAACATCGCCAAAATCCGCACGTTCCTAACCCCAGAAACCACTAAACAGCTCATCCACTCCCTCATCATATCACGACTCGACTACTGCAACTCCCTCCTCACTGGCCTGCCTCGCCGCTGGCTATCCCCACTTCAGTCCATCCTGAATACGGCTGCCAGACTCATTCACCTTTCCAACCGCTCTGTATCCGCCACCCCCCTCTGCCAATCCCTCCACTGGGCTCCATTCAGTGTTCTCCACCCCCCTCTGCCAATCCCTCCACTGGCCTCCACTCAGTGTTCTCCACCCCCCTCTGCCAATCCCTCCACTGGCCTCCATTCAGTGTCCTCCACCCCCCTCTGCCAATCCCTCCACTGGCTCCACCCCCCTCTGCCAATCCCTCCACTGGCTTCCGATTACGCAACGGATCAAATTCAAAATCCTAATGCTGACGTACAAAGCCGTCCACCATACTGCCCCGAACTACATCACTGACTGTCAGCAACCGCCTGGCGGTAGCCTCTAGCAGCCCACTGACCGGAATTCCCCAGGGAGCGGAGTCTAAGCCTCGGTATGCTGGTTCACCAGAGCCCCTGATGGTGGGGATGGACTTGAAGCAGCCCAAGACCAGGTCGCGACCCCTGAGGAACACCAGCTGTGGTAGAGGCGGACGCCAATGGCATAGAGCAGGTGAGAGCCAGACGTGAAGAGGTATGCGTGGTCAGACGGGCCGGGTCAGTACAGCGGAGCAGACAGTGCAGAGCAGCAGGCAGAAGAATAATGGGTCACAAGCCGGGTTCAGTAATGGGAGATCAGGCAATCAGGAACAGGGAAAGAATAGTCAGGACGTAGCCAGGGGTCAGAGCAGGAGAAGGCAGCAGGATCAGGACAGGCTTGGGTCGGCAACAAGGTATCAGGAACACAGGATTAACCAGGAACACAGGAACAGGACAAGACCAGAAGGCGATTTGGAGATGCACAGGGCAGGTTTAAATAGGCCGCCCTGTGCTCTCATTGGTGCGGCCGCGATCGCTAGTGCGCATGCGCGGCCGCCGCCGCAATCGCCTAGGATTCAGCGCTCGCTGGATCGGACGAGTCGGCGCTCTGCGCATGCGCGCACCGCCGAGGCGCCGGGATCCCTGACATTGACCTAATATCCAAGTACCGCCCAGCACGCACACTCCGCTCCTCACAAGACCTCCTTCTCTCTAGTTCCCTGGTCTCCTCCTCCCATGCCCGCCTCCAGGACTTCTACAGGGTGTCACCCATCCTCTGGAACTCCCTGCCCCAACCCATCAGATTATCACCTACTCTCTTCTCCTTTAGGCGCACCCTGAAAACCCACCTCTTCAGGGAAGCCTACCCCACCCCCTGCTAACATGCCGACCTCCTCCACTCTTTCTACCACTCCATCCCCCACAGCTATCTCCTCCTGTACCACCATCCCCTCCCTCCTAGATTGTAAGCTCCAAGGATCAGGGCCCTCGATCCCCTCATGTATCACATTGTATTGGTATTGTTCTGTCACATGTTCTGTCCCCCTCTGTAATGTACAGCGCTGAGCCAACTATGGGGGCTTTATAAATACTGTATAATAATAATAATAATCAGTGGAGGACATTGGAGATGATCAGTGGAGGACACTGGAAGTGATCAGTGGAGGACACTGGAGGTGATCAGTGGAGGACATTGGAAGTGATCAGTGGAGGACACTGGAAGTGATCAGTGGAAGATACTGGAGGTGATCAGTGGAGGATATTGGAGGTGATCAGTGGAGGACATTGGAAGTGATCAGTGGAGGACATTGGAAGTGATCAGTGGAGGAGATTGGAAGTGATCAGTGGAGGACATTGGAGATGATCAGTGGAGGACATTGGAGGTGATCAGTGGAGGATATTGGAGGTGATCAGTGGAGGACATTGGAAGTGATCAGTGGAGGACATTGGAAGTGATCAGTGGAGGACATTGGAAGTGATCAATGGAGGACATTGGAAGTGATCAGTGGAGGACACTGGAGGTGATCAGTGGAAGACACTGGAGGTGATCAGTGGAGGACACTGGAGGTGATCAGTGGAAGACACTGGAGGTGATCAGTGGAACTTGGGACCACAGCTGAGACCAATGAAGGTGCAAATGAGCCCTCACTGTGCAGGCTCAAGTTTTAAGCCCCTCCTACAATTGGCCAGACCTAGAATTCATTGTGGCACCTCATTGAGCAGCTCATTCTCTCCCTGTGGGCCCTCCATGGCTCAGAGCTCCCCGACGTTCCACAATTCTGGTGTATGGAATATCTGCTCCCCTCCCTTGGCATGCAATGGTTTCTCCTGCTGGCTCATACATCAGTACAGGACAGAGGAGCCAGTAGAGGGAACCATTCCATGCCGTAGGGGGAGCAGGTACTCAACCCTCCAACCCTCTGCGGCAGAGTTCTGGGGGCGGAGCCTCTTCTTTTCCAGGGCAGGTTTTTCTTAGTCTAAGTCCCTGGATTTGTATGGGAGGAGCTTCTAGTAAGTCTGGGAAAAGGAATACTGGGAGCCAATGAGCTTACGCTGCTCTTTCACTGCTCAGTCACAGGCTGGGGGGACGGGGCTGAAGGTGACCAATTTGTGTTACTTCGATGCAGCAGAGAAAAGCTCTGGTAACCTGGCCGGCGGGGCCGTGTAAATCTGAGGACTTGAAGTCAATGGGACACAATTTTGCATTAAAGTCAAAGTGAGGCGATTTTTCATGGAAGTGAATAGGGGACATTCTTACATTGAAGTAAAAGCGAGGTGATTTTTGCATTGAAGTTGATGGGACATGATTTTGCATTGAAGTCAATAGGAGGCTATTTCACATTGAAGTCAATAGGAGGCATTTATGCAATGAAGTCAATGGGACACGATTTTGCATTGAAGTCAAAAGGGGGGGGGGGCGCAATTTTGCTTTGACGTCAATGGGATGCGATTTTGCATTGAAGTCAATGGGATATGAGTTTGCTTTGACGTCAATAGGGAGTGTTTTTGCATTGGAGTCAATGGGTCGCAATTTTGCATAGAAGTCAAAGCGAGGCGATTTTGCATTGAAGTCAATAGGGGCATTTTTTCATTGCAATCAATGGGACACAATTTTGCAGTGAAGTCAATTATCATTGTCTGCACCTTCTTTTTTCCTATTGGCAAAGCTTCAACAACCCCATTTTTCACCAATAACTTTCAGAGGCCGATATATCGATGCATCCCTAATATTCAGACTGGGCCCGAAGCTCCTCTGTAATAAACGTTGTTTTGTCCAGAAAGAAGAGAATCACCAAATTCTGGATAAACGCCGTTTATTGTCTGATTTCAGTCACTGAATTATAAGAAATGGATGAGTGGAGGGAATGTTCCATATCCAGAGTATGTGGGGGGGGGGAGGGTTACTTCAGATTAACTGACCCTAGAAGGGACCCCAAAGAATCCATATTATTGTCCTCCTCTTCTGATTTCTACTACACGGCTCCAAAAAATGAAATGAAAACCCATCAGATCCCAATGGGGGGGAATCTCCTGCTGGATCTCTATCCTGACATGGACGGGGGATGGGTGAGGAACGTAAGGACACCCCATCATTGGATGGAAATGATCGCCCTACAGAGGACTGAATTCACAGACACCCCGAAAATCAAAGTGAAGAAATGATGCAGCAGGTGAGTCCATGTTAGTGAAATGTCATTGCAGCAACTCAGAATGGCCCTCAGTAGTCTGTGTGGCCCCCACGTGCTTGTATGCATGTCTGACAACGTCGGGGGAGGGTCCTAATGAGACCACGGATGGTGTCCTGGGGGATTTCCTCCCAGATCTAGGCCAGGGTGTCACTGAGCTCCTGGACAGTCTGAGGTGCAACCTGGAGGTGTCGGATGGACCGCAACATGACATCCCAGAGGGGTTCTATTGGATTTAGGTCAGGTGAGCGTGGGGGCCATTCAATGGTATCAATTCCTTCATCCTCCAGGAACTGCCTGCATACTCCCCCCACATGAGGCTGGGCATTGTCCTGCATCAGGAGGAACCCAGGACTCCCTGCACCAGGAGGAACCCAGGGCCCACCGCACCAGGAGGAACCCAGGACCCCCTGCACCAGGAGGAATCCAGGACCCCCTGCACTAGGAGGAACCTGGGACCCACTGCACCGGGAGGAATCCAGGACCCCCTGCACTAGGAGGAACCTGGGACCCACTGCACCGGGAGGAATCCAGGACCCACTGCACCGGGAGGAACCCAGGACCAACTGCTCCAGGAGGAACCCAGGACCCACTGCACCAGGAGGAACCTAGGACCCACTGCACCAGGAGGAACCCAGGACCCACTGCACCAGGAGGAACCTAGGACCCACTGCACCAGGAGGAACCCAGGACCCACTGCACCAGGAGGAACCCAGGACCCACAGCACCAGGAGGAACCCAGGACCCACAGCACCAGGAGGAACCCAGGACCCACTGCAGCAGGAGGAACCCAGGACCCACCACAGCAGAAGGAATCCAGGACCCACCGCACCAGGAGGGACCCAAGTCCCACTGCACCAGGAGGAACCCAGGACCCACTGCAGCAGGAGGAATGCAGGACCCACTGCACCAGGAGGAACCCAGGACCCACTGCACCAGGAGGAACCCAGAACTCACTGCACCAGTGTAGGGTATGACAATGGGTCCAAGGATTTCATCCCTAATGGCAGTCAGGGTGCCATTGTCTAGCCTGTAGAGGTCTGTGTGTCCCTCCATGGATATTCCCCTCCAGACCATCACTGACCCACCACCAAACAGTCATGGTGAACCATGTTACAGGCAGCAGAACGTTCTCCACGGCTTCTCCAGACCTTTTCACGTCTGTCACATGTGCTCAGGGGGAACCTGCTCTCATCTGTGAAAAGCACAGGGGGCCAGTGGGGGACCTGCTAATTCCGGGGTTCAATGGCCAATGCCAATCCAGCTCTATGGTGGCGGGCAGTGAGCACAGGGGCCCACTAGAGGACGTCGGGCCCTCAGACCACCCTCATGAAGTCTGTTTCTGATTGTTTGGTCAGAGACATTCCCACCAGTGGCCTGCTGGAGGTCATTTTGTAGGGCTCTGGCAGGGCTCATCCTGTTCCTCCTTCCACAAAGGAGCAGATACCGGTCCTGCTGATGGGTTAAGGACCTTCTACGGCCCTGTCCAGCTCTCCTAGAGGAACTGCCTGTCTCCTGGAATCTCCTCCATGCTCTTGAGACTGTGCTGGAGACACAGCAAACCTTCTGGCAATGACACGTATTGATGTGCCATCCTGGAGGAGTTGGGCTGCCTGTGCAACCTCTGTAGGGTCCAGGTATGGCCTCATGCTACCAGTAGTGACACTGACCCGAGCCAAATGCAAAACGAGTGAAAAACAGCCAGAAAAGGTGAGTAGGGAAAAAAGTCAGTGGCCTCCACCTGTAAAACCATTCCTGCTTTGGGGGTCGTCTCATTGTTGCCCATCTAGTGCACCTGTTGTTAATGTCATGACCACCAAAGCAGCTGAAACTGATGAACAACCCCCTCTGCGACTTACCTGACCGGATCCATATCTCAGGAGGTTCATGGACTTGATGCCGGACTCTGATTACAATGTCTTCCTTTCATATTTTTGAGCCGTGTATATTACTTTCATTCCTCTCCTTTGTCTCCTTTCCTTACCCTGAGAAGTCTGGATGTGTTACCAGGAAGCACCAGCAGGTGGAGACAGAACACCATATGAAACTGGCATCACAGTCGCCATCTAGTGGGCTATTGCTATACTGCTGTCTCCCTTCCCCGTGAACTGCGCTCCTGGGTGATATTAACCACTTATGCAGCTTCTACTCCTCAGGCTCCTTCCAAAAATGCTACATCCCTGGCTCTCAGGTTGGTGCTTTGGTTTCGGTGTTTCCTGGGCTACCGATTTGGAAAGAGAAAGATGAGCGACCCTGACTTTCCTTAAACTTTCACTTGCTGCATGCTTCTCCTGTGGCTTTTAAATAATGAAGCCAATCCAAAAAGAGTGTGTAGAGGTTGCAGCACATCGCAACTCGTGGGTGGACCACGTTGACCATTGTGGCATGCTACAACGTAAGTTGGTGCGTCCAAGGACCATTCAGAATGATGTCACGCGGTGATTGGTGCCTTGCCATACATTGAGGTGTCCAGCTATACCTTGGGGTGAACGGAAAATGATCTTCTCTTATTTGCTCCTGGTCAATATTCCATTGAAAATACACCAATTGTTCCCGAAACCTTGCAAGATGATAACTTCCTGTGCTCCCTGCCAGATTCCTGCACCTCTATGCCAGGGACACCCTGGTCCTTGGTGCTAGGTGAATTGGCCTGTCCAAGGAATGGACTGTCCCATGATGACAAAATGTTGTGTTGTAGGGGTCTGGTACTGGACAAAGGGAGCAGTTAGAGGAAGTCCCATTGTTTCAGGTCTCACAGGACCCCTGCCAAGTCTTCCTGGCTTCTTCAAGGGATCCCTTCCAGGTCTTCTAGAATTCCTCAGGGATCCCTGGTAGGACTTCCATGATTCCTGAAAGGATCACTGCTTGCTCTTCTCAGATTCTGCACAAGATATCTGCTGGACTGTCTGGGATTCCTGACAGAATTGCTGCCAGGTCTTCCAGGATTCATAGTAACATCCCAACAGGGTCTTCCAGAATTCCCCACAGGATCCCTGCCAGGTCTTCCAGGAGGGAATCACAGCAACATCCCTACTGTGTCTTCCAGGATTTCTGACAGGATCCCTGTCAGGTCTTCCAGGATTCATAGCAACATCCCTTCCAGCTCTTCCAGGATTCCTCATGGGATCTCTGCTTGGACTTCCAAGATTCCTCACAGGATCACTACTGGCTCTTCTCAGATTTTGCACAAGATATCTGTTGGGCCATCTAGGATTCCTGACAGGATCCCTTCCAGGTCTTCCAGGATTCATAGCAACATCCCTACCATGTCTTCCAGGATTCCTGACAGGATGTCTCCCCGAATTCCTCATGGGATCTTTGCTGGGTTCTCCATGATTCCTTGCAGGATCTCTGCCAGGTCTTCCAGGATTCATAGCAACATCGCTACTGGGTCTTCCAGGATTCCTCACAGAATCCAAGACAGGTCTTCCAGGATTCCTCGAAGGATCCCTTTCAGGTCTTCCACGATTTCTCACAGGATTTCTGCCAGTTCTTCCAGGATTTATAGGAACATCCCTACCGGGTCTTCCAACATTTCTTAAGGGATCGCAATCTGGATTCAGTCAATCTTTAACTAACTCGTGCAGACTCCACCTCCGCAACATCGCCAAAATCCGCACGTTCCTAACCCCAGAAACCACTAAACAGCTCATCCACTCCCTCATCATATCACGACTCGACTACTGCAACTCCCTCCTCACTGGCCTGCCTCGCCACAGGCTATCCCCGCTTCAGTCCATCCTGAATACGGCTGCCAGACTCATTCACCTTTCCAACCGCTCCATCTCCGCCACCCCCCTCTGCCAATCCCTCCACTGACCTCCACTCAGTGTCCTCCACCCCCCTCTGCCAATCCCTCCACTGGCCTCCACCCCCCTCTGCCAATCCCTCCACTGGCCTCCACTCAGTGTCCTCCACCCCCCTCTGCCAATCCCTCCACTGGCCTCCACTCAGTGTCCTCCACCCCCCTCTGCCAATCCCTCCACTGGCCTCCACCCCTCTCTGCCAATCCCTCCACTGGCCTCCACTCAGTGTCCTCCACCCCCCTCTGCCAATCCCTCCACTGGCCTCCACTCAGTGTCCTCCACCCTCCTCTGCCAATCCCTCCACTGGCCTCCATTCAGTGTCCTCCACCCCTCTCTGCCAATCCCTCCACTGGCCTCCACTCAGTGTCCTCCACCCCTCTCTGCCAATCCCTCCACTCAGTGTCCTCCACCCCCCTCTGCCAATCCCTCCACTGGCCTCCACTCAGTGTCCTCCACCCCCCTCTGCCAATCCCTCCACTGGCTTCCGATTGCGCAACGGATCAAATTCAAAATCCTAACACTGACGTACAAAGCCGTCCACCATACTGCCCCGAACTACATCACTGACCTAATATCCAAGTACCACCCAACACGCACACTGCGCTCCTCACAAGACCTCCTTCTCTCTAGTTCCCTGGTCTCCTCCTCCCATGCCTGCCTCCAGGACTTCTCCAGGGTGTCACCCTGCCTCTGGAACTCCCAACCCCAATCCATCAGACTATCACCTCCTCTTCTTTAGGCGCACCCTGAAAACCCATATCTTCAGGGAAGCCTACCCCACCCCCTGCTAACTTGCCGACCTCCTCCACTCTTCCTACCACTCCATCCCCCACAGCTATCTCCTCCTGTACCACCATCCCCTCCCTCCTAGATTGTAAGCTCCAAGGATCAGGGCCCTCGATCCCCTCATGTATCACATTGTATTGGTATTGTTCTGTCACATGTTCTGTCCCCCTTTGCAATGTACAGCGCTGAGCCAACTATTGGCGCTTTATAAATACTGTATAATAATAATAATAATAATCCCTTTCAGGTCTTCTAGGATTTCTCACAGGATCACTGCTACCCCTGCTTCGATTCTGCACAAGATACACTATATTGCCAAATGGATTGGGCCAGCCCTCCAAATCATGTGATTCAGGTGTTCCAATCCCCTCCATATCATGTGATTCAGGTGTTCCAATCCCCTCCATATCATGTGATTCAGGTGCTCCAATCCCCTCCATGGACACAGGTGTATACAATCAAGCCCCTAGGCATGCAGACGGCTTCTACAAACATTGGTGAAAGAATGGGTCGCTCTCAGGAGCTCAGTGACTCCAAGCGTGGTCCCGTGATAGGTGGCCACCTGGGCAATAAGTCCATCCGTGACATTTCCTGGCTACTAAATATTCCACGTTCAACTGTTAGTGGGATTATAACAAAGTGGAAGCAACTGGGAACAACAGCCACTCAGCCACCAAGTGGTAAGCCACGTCACATGACAGGGCGGGGTCAGCGCATGCTGAAGCGCACAGTGCGCAGAAGTCACCAACTGTCTGCAGAGTCAATAGCTAAAGACCTCCAAACTTGGTGTGGCCTTCAGATGAGCCCAACAACAGTGCGTAGAGAGCTTCATGGAATGGGTTTCCATGGCCGAGCAGCTGCATCCAAGCCTTCCATCACCAAGTGCAATGCAAAGTGTCAGATGTCGTGGTGTAAAGCACACTGCCACTGGACTCTAGAGCAGTGGAGACGTGTTTTCTGAAGTGACCAATCTCGCTTCTCTATCTGGCTATCTGATGAATGTGTCTGGGTTTGGCAGTTGCCAGAAGAACGGTACTTGTCTGACTGCATTGTGCCAAGTGTATAGTTTGGTGGAGGGGGGATTATAGTGTGGGATTGTTCTTCAGGGGTTGGGCTTGGCCCCCTAGTTCCAGTGAAGGGAACTCTTAAGGCGTCAGCATACCAAGACAATTTCATGCTCCCAACTTTGTGGGAGGAGTTTGGGGATGGCCACTTCCTGTTCCAACATGACTGCCCACCAGTGCACAAAGCAAGGTCCATAAAGACATGGAGGAGCCAGTTTGGGGTGGAGGAACTTGACTGTCCTGCACAGAGTCCTGACCTCAACCCCATAGAACACCTTTGGGATGAATTAGAGCAGAGACTGCGAGCCAGGCCTCCTCCCCCGACATCAGTGCTCCCCCTCACCCGAGCCTTCCAGCAGCTTCCAGGGAGGCCGGCCCAGCACCTTTCATGAAAGCTACAAGGACAGAGGAATGTGCAAGGGGGGAGGGAGGGGTGGAGGGATATGGCCGAGGAACAGCAGGCAAAGGGGGGTGGGGAAGGCACGGGCACTCCGTGACACCATGCAAGGGTCAATTGCGGACCCAAATATAGGTACCCATGCAAGGGTCCATCACACATCCCAATATAGGTACCCTTGCAATGGTCAATCACGCATCCTAATATAGGTACCCATGCACAGGTCCATTGTGCATCCCAATATAGGTACCCATGCAAGGGTCCATCGCACATCCCAATATAGGTACCCATGCAAGGGTCCATCACGGATCCCAATATAGGTACCCATGCAAGGGTCCATCGCACGTCCCAATATAGGTACCCATGCAAGGGTCCATCACAGATCCCACTATAGGTACCCATGCTAGGGTCCATCGCACATCCCAATATAGGTACCCATGCAAGTGTCCATCGCACATCCCAATATAGGTACCCATGCAAGGGTCCATCATGGATCCCAATATAGGTACCCATTCGAGGGTCCATCGCACGTCTCAATATAGGTACCCATGCAAGTGTCCATCACGCATCTCAATATAGGTACCCATGCAAGGGTCCATCATGGATCCCAATAGAGGTACCCATGCATGGGTCCATCACGGATCTCAATATAGGTACCCATGCAAGGGTCCATCGCACGTCCCAATATAGGTACCCATGCAAGTGTCCATCACGCATCTCAATATAGGTACCCATGCAAGGGTCCATCATGGATCCCAATAGAGGTACCCATGCATGGGTCCATCACGGATCTCAATATAGGTATCCATGCAAGGGTCCATCGCACATCCCAATATAGGTACCCATGCAAGGGTCCATCATGGATCCCAATATAGGTACCCATGTGAGGGTCCATCGCACGTCACAATATAGGTACCCATGCAGGGGTCCATCACGCATCCCAATATAGGTGCCAAAGCAAAGGTCTATCATGCATCCACAACATCCAGTTGTTTTAAAACCAATAATAAAAGGGTGAGGCATCATGTACGCCCTGATTCATCCTGTTGTTCCCTACCTGTACTAGACTGTAGAGACTGTGGGGTCGGGGTATAACCTGGGGCATCCAGTTATGACTGACAGAGCTTGTAAATATTGTTCTTGTATCCTCCATGTTGATTGGTGGGTTTTTAATAATTGTTTGGTATCATTACCTGCCCTGATCCAGAGACAGAAGAGACCGCCATCTCTGGGCAATAACCCTCCTTGATAAAAGTAGCAGTCTCGTCATTGACGTGTGAAGAGTTTTCTGATTTACTATTTTCTCAGTTTAGTAGACATAATTTGGGTCATTGAATTTCAAGTCTCCACCACGGGTGGACTGACCATTTGGAAATGGCCCGTGGTCAGTAGGGGGCCCCATGAGATGACCCTGGTACCTTTTTCATAGGCTTTTTTGAGTTTGGGCAAGGACACAGGGGCCCCATTATCCCCTATTGCCCGGGGGCCCCATGAGTTGTCAGTCCGCCCCTGGTCTCCATAATCTGTTGGGGCAGCTCCCCAGCATGTGTATGATGCCCCCAGGGGCATTTTGGCATCTTTGACAAAGGGATGCATGGGAGGTTCTATATGTTCTGTGAACTATAAACAACTGAGTGAGCCTTTGCAATGCCGACAGGGAGATCAGGGGAACAGATTGAAGAACCTCAGACCATTGTTCAATAGTCAGCCTACCAATGTCAGATCCCCAGCTGGACGGGGAACTGTGCTGAGATATTTGTATAGACAGCACGTGTTCTCTAGATATTCTTGCTGAGAATATGGGACCTTTTTTGACCCTTCCATGTGTCACAAGTAGGGGAGATGCTATATGTAGACCACGTGGCCTATCTGCAGATTTTTATAGAGGTACTTTTAGGTAGGTTGTCTTCATTCTGCAGTTGTTGGAAGGATTTAAATACTTCAGCAAATAATAGTTGATGGGGGAGCAGGGCTCCCTTCGATTGCCGTTGTTCTCTGTCCTCCAGTTTAGTCATTTCTCTTGACCTCTGGTTATGCCGTATACGGGCGAATTTTGAACATTGTGATTTGGCTCTGCCAGCAGCCCCTCCACCGGTGGTCTATAAAGAGGTTCTAGTTATTTGCGTGTCTGGCCTCTACACCCCATGAGTTCCCAAAAAGATCAAGTATGGTGAATCATCTCTTAGGTATCCACATGGGAGAATTGTTGGAATAGGTTGCTGGAGAAGGAGAGGTTCAGGTAAATTTAGTCTTTGTGGCTCTTTTGTAAACAGTGGAGTGGTGTGTGAATAATTTTGGCTGCTCTGGGTCTCATTGGCTGCAGACTCAACTACTTCCCCCTGCCTTCTAGAAGGTTCTAGAATGTAGTGGGTTGAAAGAGGCAGACACTGGGCCTGAATATTTATGTCGCCCAATAGGTGGCTGGGAGGTACATAAATAATCATGCAGCTGCAGGGTCCTTGTCTTTCTGGCCAGACTAACTTAAGCCTGCAGAGAGCTAATTGAGGTCCCAGCATAAGAGGAGCTGGGGAAGGGGGTTCTATCACAGAGAATTTGTTGAGGTCTAAGCTCAGGAGGAGCTGGGGAAGGGGGTTCTATCACAGAGAATTTGTTGAGGTCTAAGCTCAGGAGGAGCTGGGGAAGGGGGTTCTATCACAGAGAATTTGTTGAGGTTTCAGCTCAGAAGGAGCTGGCGAAGGGGGTTCTATCACAGAGAATTTGTTGAGGTTTCAGCTCAGGAGGAGCTGGGGAAGGGGGTTCTATCACAGAGAAATTGTTAAGGTCCCAGCTTAAGAGGAGTTGGGGAAGGGGGTTCTATCACAGAGAATTTGTTGAGGTCTCAGCTCAGGAGGAGAGGGGGGATCTATCACAGAGAATTGAAAGAGGCAGACCATGGGCCTGAAAATTTATGTTGTCTCAGCCAATCCCTGCGTGAGGAGATGCCCAGTAGGAGGCTGGGAAGTACATAAATATTCATGCAGCTGCAGGGTCCTTGTCCTTCTGGCCAGATTAACTTAAGCCTGCACAGAGCTAATTGAGGTCCTAGCATAGGAGGAGCTGGGGAAGGGGGTTCTATCACAGAGAATTTGTTGAGGTTTCAGCTCAGGAGGGGCTGGGGAAGGGGTTTCTATCATGGAGAATTTGTTGAGGTCTCAGCTCAGGAGGAGCTGGGGAAGGGGGTTCTATCATGGAGAATTTGTTGAGGTCTCAGCTCAGGAGGAGCTGGGGAAGGGGGTTCTATCATGGAGAATTTGTTGAGGTCTCAGCTCAGGAGGGGCTGGGGAAGGGGTTTCTATCATGGAGAATTTGTTGAGGTCTCAGCTCAGGAGGAGCTGGGGAAGGGGGTTCTATCATGGAGAATTTGTTGAGGTCTCAGCTCAGGAGGAGCTAGGGGAGGGGGTTCTATCACAGAGAAATTGTTAAGGTCCCAGCTTAAGAGGAGCTGGGGAAGGGGGTTCTATCACAAAGAAGTTGTTGAGGTCTAAGCTCAGGAGGAGCTGGGGAAGGGGGTTCTATCACAGATAATTTGTTGAGGTTTTAGCTCAGGAGGAGAGGGGAAGGGGGTTCTATCATGGATAATTTGCTGAGGTCTCAGCTCAGGAGGAGAGGGGGGTTCTATTACAGAGAATTGAAAGAGGCAGACCATGGGCCTGAATATTTATGTTGTTTCAGCCAATCCCTGCCGGGGAGATGCCCAGTAGGTGGCTGGGAAGTACATAAATATTCATGCAGCTGCAGGGTCCTTGTCCTTCTGGCCAGACTAACTTAAGTCTGCAGAGAGCTAATTGAGGTCCCAGCATAGGAGGAGCTGGGGAAGGGGGTTCTATCATGGAGAATTTGTTGAGGTCTAAGCTCAGGAGGAGCTGGGGAAGGGGGTTCTATCACAGAGAATTTGTTGAGGTCTAAGCTCAGGAGGAGCTGGGGAAGGGGGTTCTATCACAGAGAATTTGTTGAGGTCTAAGCTCAGGAGGAGCTGGGGAAAGGGGTTCTATCACAGAGAATTTGTTGAGGTCTCAGTTCAGGAGGAGCTAGGGGAGGGGGTTCTATCACAGAGAATTTGTTGCGGTTTAAGCTCAGGAGGAGCTGGGGAAGGGGGTTTTATCACAGAGAATTAATTGAGGTCCCAGCATGGGAGGTGTTGGGGGAGGGGGGTGAGTTCCTTTATAGATAATTCATCAAGGTCTCAGCTCATTGGGAGCTGGGGAACAATTTTTCCTAGAAGTAGTTTTGAGCCAGATCATGGGGATCCGGCCAGGAGATTCACGGTGCAGTGCCTAGCCAATACTTGACAGGGGGTATCTAGGTATGTGGAGGCACAGTGAAGTGGGAAGGGGGATCCTAGTGACTGCCTGCTGTTTAACCCCTTGTGTGACTGCGTCAGTATTGCTTAAGTGGAATTTGCCCTGCTGGAAGTCTCAGAAGTCTATTCTCTGCGGGGAGGGGGGATACTCCTGAAGAGAGTGGGCAGAATAGAGAGAGTCCTCCAAATACTTTGTGGATTAAATTCTTGAGTATCCCAAAGCTTCCCCGAACCCCATCCAAGATTAACCAGCAATAAAGCCTAAAAAGACACCCACTGCCTGGTTACTGTGAGAGAGGCTGTTCGTGGGTTGTGTGCCTGGCTACCTGGGAACCCAGATGGGGAAAGAACCTGGGACAAATTAGGGGGGACCAGTAAAGGGTCTGTGAGCTACAACTGGGTAAAATATACAGTATAAAAACTCAGGAACCAAACCATTTTTAGAAGAGAAGGTGACACCAGGTTGTACATTTCTCCCAAAATGTAGTTTTGGGAGTGAAGATCTAACCTGATATAGTCAGCAGGTGCCGTCTTTGTAGTGACCTCAAGAGATGCAAAATTATTCATATTTTGAAGGTCATGCTAAATTCCAGTGAGTAAGTTGGACACCTACTTCCTAATGAAGAGGTCAGCTGGTCAGTGGGAATGATGGAGGACTCCAGGTAGGTTATGGAAACCTCTGGAGAGCAGGATGGATGTTTATTGTCTGGTGATGAGGGCGACTAGTCAGTGGGGTTGATGGGGGACTCTGGGCAGTTTATTGATATCCCCGGTAACCAATTGGACATTTATTGTCCGGTGAGGTGAGTGGGAATGATGGAGGACTCTGGATAGGTTATGTAAATCCCTGGAGAGCAGGACAGATGTTTATATCTAGTGAGGGGTCTTGTTGTTCAATGGGGGTGATGAAGGACTCTACACAAGTTATGGAAATTCCTGGGGAGCGGAATGAACGTTTATTTTCCGGTAAGTAGGGTTTCTGATTAGTGTGGGATGAAGGAGGACTCAAGACAGGTTATGGAAATCCTTGTGAGCAAGATGGACATCTGTTGTCCGGAGAGGGGGCAGTTGCTTAGGGGAGGATCCTGGATGAGTCATGGAAGTAGCCTGTGAGCATGTAGCAGGGTGTGCGGCTCCCATTGTTGCTCTCTTAATGAGATTTCTGTGTAGTTCTCACTTCTGTCCCCACGAGTACTTACAGTATTTCATAAGTGTGGAATCATTTTTAGGGAAAGTTCTTCCCTTTAGCTCTAAGATTAGGGGGGAGGAGCCTAAGCCTCTGCTGTGGGCTCTGGGTACCATCTTGGGGAGGTCTGTGTTAAAAAAAAACTCCTTTTAGGTTTTGGCAGCCATTATGTGAAACTGGAGTGTTATGTATATCACAACCTCTTGCACAAGGAGAGGGTGGTGAGCAGGAGGACTTTTTACTCTGTGAGAAGATAAGATAGCAACCATGTGAGTTCTTTTGGGGGTGTTAATTGTCGTTTGGGGCTTATTATTATGCCGTGTTGGGAGTTAATTACTGTGCTGTGCTGGGCATGAATTATTGTCATGAGTTAATTGTTGTGGAGTGCTGTGAGTTCATTATTTTGCTGTGCTGGGTGTTATTGCTGAACTTGACACAAGCTGGGGGGGGGTATCATTTCTGGCCCCAACTGGCCTTATTTTATTCTCACGGTTTCTTCAGTTCACCCCAAGGTCTTATTTGGTCTAAACAATGGGAGAAAGGGGTCACACTACAAGCCTTAGAGCAGTGGTTCTTAACCTGGGTTCGATCGAACCCCAGGGGTTCGGTGAGTCAGTCTCGGGGGTTCGGCGGAGGTGACCCACACCCGACTCATATGATTTGTGATGACATGCCCCGCTTGTCCATCATTGGCTGCAGGTGGTCACGCCCAGTGGTCAGCAAGCCGCGGCTCTTGTGTGCCGGGCGCCCGCTCCCCTCCCTCCTCTCGGGCGGCAGGGACTCAAATGCAATGATTGGCCAGTCTCGCTGCCACTCACATCCTGATAGCCAGTGATTGGCTGTCAGGATGTGTGTAGGCGGGGCAGCGTGACGAACGTGAGAGGAGCTAGGCTCCTCTCACAGTCCGCCCTGAAGACCGGAACGGCGCAGGAATACAGCGAGAGGAACGCGCGGAGCAAAGGTAAGTGAATTGACACAGGGGGGACTTGGGGACTTAATATGGGGGATGAATTAATATGGGGAATGAATTACTATGGGGGGGATGAATTACTATATGGGGGATGTATTACTATATGGGGGATGTATTACTATATGGGGGATGAATTACTATATGGGGAATGAATTACTATATGGGGGATGAATTACTATGGGGGATGAATTACTATATGGGGGATGAATTATTATATGGGGGATGAATTACTATATGGGGGATGTATTACTATATGGGGGATGTATTACTATATGGGGGATGAATTACTATGGGGGATGAATTACTATGGGGGATGAATTACTATATGGGGGATGAATTATTATATGGGGGATGAATTACTATATGGGGAATGAATTACTATGGGGGGGATGTATTACTATATGGGGGATGAATACCTATATGGGGGATGAATTACTATATGGGGATGTATTACTATGGGGGATGAATTACTATATGGGGGATGAATTACTATATGGGGGATGAATTACTATGAGGGATGAATTACTATGGGGGATGAATTACTATATGGGGGATGAATTACTATATGGGGGATGAATTACTCTGGGGGATGAATTACTATATGGGGGATGAATTACTATATGGGGGATGAATTACTATGGGGGATGAATTTTCATACCGTTTGTTACAACATATCTTTGCGAGCAATCCTTTTCGAGGATGCTGGACATAAAGACGAAGAAAAGGAACAGACTTCGTTGCGAAAATGAGATGAGAGTGGCACTTGCCAAGGTAATGCCGCGCATTTCTGAACTGGCCTCTGAAAGACAACAGCAGAAGTCACACTGATTTGCGGTAAATATTCATTATTTTGTTTTTGTGTGAAAATCATGTTTTAATGGTTTTGTTCTTTGTTCTTAATGGTTTTGTTCATTTTGTGCACCTATGTATAAATATATACCTATGTTTTGAATTTTAAAAATCCTATTTTATTTTTCCAATTAAGAAGGGTTCGGTGAATGCGCATATGAAACTGGTGGGGTTCAGTACCTCCAACAAGGTTAAGAACCACTGCCTTAGAGCATGGAGAAACACCCACTTTTTGGCTATGCCCACAAGTGTGTGGCACCTTTCGCACGCCACATTATCACCCCCGCTCATACTTCCAACACCAGCACAGCACCCTCCAAAAATGGACTGGAGCCGCTTCTGCTTTTGGGATTTGCGCCCCTTCCTAGAGCGGGCAGCACTGTTCTGAGTGGCAAGTGAGGGGCTAAAAGTACAGAGATTCTTCCAGTATGGAGTACCTTTCTGAGGAGTAACACTGTGTGAGCACCAGTTTCCTCCATGGAAGCATAGTTTAATATTTACTGAGGATGAACTGTACATCCCTGTCCATGTTGAAGATTTGAATCTCATTAAAGATTTGTTTCTGAAGTGATTATGTTCCAGTTGGGACTATCATTGGGAAGGGGTTCTTCTGGAAAGGTCCTATGTGAGGAGAAGCAGTGATACCACCTTTGTAATGGAGCACTCTGTAGTGGTGTAGACTAGTCTGACTCTGTCACTCTGAAAACTAGTCACATCCATGTAGGGCATGAGTAACCATGGTATCAACTCCTGTGATGGCCCAAAGAATTTGGGATATTCAGTCCTTGATTGGGGATGTGGAAAGCTCCAGCTGGACTGGGAAGCAGTGTGGTCCTGCGGTTCGGATTCCTCCTCCCAGTTATCAGAAAAAAAGAGTTGTGAGTTCAAGGAAACAATCTAAGTTAGCCGCGAAATATGTAAGTGTACCAAGTAATATGTGTTCTGCATGAGTTGGATGATGTGAGATGATGTGAGATGAAGGATATTATTTGGGAAAGGGGTAGTTAGCCAGCTGGGTGGTATGCACTGTTGTAGAATAGATTCATTGGGTTTCATTTCTCCTGAAATACACCACCAACCCTGGGCTATGTCATCTTCATGGCTCTAGTGTTGCAAAGATACCTCTGGGTGGTGGCCTGGAGCTACCTGGAAAAAAGAGGCCTTTTGTACATAATGTTTCCCAGAGCCAGCACTGAAGCTGGGAAGAGGTGAGTCCAGATTTGACAGATTAGGTTTCTGGCCTACCTTCAAAGTCTATATCACGTACCTGGTGATGGAGGCCAATGGAGAGAGGGCTTCCCTTGTGGCTAAGTTCCGGACTCCCCTGAGAGTGGGACAGCGGGAGTCAGGCCCAAAGTTGCACAGGTCGCCTGTAGGAGTGCTGGTTGGTGGTCCACTCAGAAGTACAGCTGGTGCACGGAGATAGGTCTGCAGACAGGAGGCGCCTGTGCGTGGTATGCAAGCCCTTCCAGGATTTGGATGTTTACTGGGTAGTCGGTTCAAGCCAAGGTCAGGTACCGGGTGGGAATCAGAGCAGACGTAGTCAGATGGGATAGCCGAGGTCATTCACAGAGGAGAGAGAGAGAGAGTATCCGTAAGCCAAGCCGAGGTTGGATCAGGGGCAAATCAGAGTAGACAAGTCTAGGAGCAAGCCGAGTCGGTATCAAGAAATCACAGGTCACAATCACGGGAAACAGGAACAGGGCACGGGGTGCTTCTGTGGCCATGCAGGGTACTTGCAGAAATGCCAGATCTTCCAGAACTTCTGCCGTGGACAGGACCCTGACAATCTGAAAAGAAAGATTGCATTGGAGCTGGATCTGGGCTAACAACTAGAAGGAAGGGGTTGTTACCGTCAAATTGGACAATTATGGTCCAGTAATGAGGCCAGATGGTCAGTGGGAATGATGGAGGACCGCAGAAGGTTATGGAAATCCTCAGCAAAATGGACATTTATCATCTGGGGAGTAGGTTAGCCGGTCGATTGAGAACCCCAGGTAGAAACCCCAGGTAAGGAGGATGGACATTTACTGCATGCTGAAGAGGCCAGCTGGTCAAAGGTAAAAACAAAAGTCTTTGGACAGGTTATGGAAATGCCTGGTAAGTTAGTGGGAGTGATGGAGGATTCCTAATTGGATTTTGAGATCCCAGGTAAGCAGGATGAACAGGTAATGTCTGATGTGGACGCACAGCTGGATGGTGGGAATGGTGGAGGACTCCGGACAGGTTATGAAAATCTCCATTGAGCAGGATGTAAATTTATTCTTCCGCCTGGCAGTACTCGGGTCGTTGGTTCAAATCCCAGCCACGGCACCACCACCTTCCTGGAGTTTGCATGTTCTCCCTGTGCCTGCGTGGGTTTCCTTCGGGTCCTCCCACACTCCAAAGACATGCTGGTAGGTTAATTGGCTCCTGTCTAAATTGGCCCTAGTATGTGTATGTATGAATGTAAGTTAGGGACTTAGACTGTACGCTCCTCGGGGGCGGGGACTGATGTGAATGTACAATATATATGTGAAGCGCTGCGAAAATTGACAGCGCTATATAAGTACCTGAAATAAATAAATTATAAATTGTCTGGTGAGAAGGATGGGCTGGTGAATGGGAATGTTGGAGGACTCTGGACAGGTTATGGAACAAGTTCTGGTAATTCCTCGTGAACAGGATGGACATTTATTGTCTGGTGAAGAAGCTGGATGGTCAGCGAAGACAATGGAGGACTCTGGAATGGTGGATGAACATTTATCGTCTTGTGAGAGGCCAGCTGGTCAGTAGGAATGATGTGATGAAGGACTCTGGACAGGTTCTGGAAATTCCTCATGAACAGTATGGACATTTATTGTGTGGTGAAGAAGCCAGCTGGTCAGTGAGGATGATGGAGACTCTGGACAGGTGGATGAACATTTGTTGTCAGGTGAAGGTCAGTGGGCATGATGTGATGGAGGACTCTGGACAGGTGCTGGAAATTCCTTGTGAACAGGATATACATTTATTGGTGAAAAAGCTGGCTGGTCATTGGGGATGATGGAGGACCCTAGACAGGTTGATAGACATTTACTGTCCAGTGAAGAGGCCAGCTGATCAGTGGGGATGATGGAGGACTCTGGAAAGGTAGATGGACATTTATTGCCTCGTGAAGAGGCCAGCTGATCAGTGGGAATAATGCGATGAAGGACAGGTGGATGAACATTTATTGTCAGGTGAAGGTCAGTGGGGACGATGCGATGGAGGACTCTGGACAGGTTCTGGAATTTCCTTGTGAACAGGATGGACATTTATTGGTGAAAAAGCTGGATGGTCATTGGGGATGATGGAGGACCCTAGACAGGTTGATAGACATTTACTGTCCAGTGAAGAGGCCAGCTGATCAGTGCGAATGATGCGATGAAGGACAGGTGGATAAACATTTATTGTCAGGTGAAGGTCAGTGGGAATGATGCGATGGAGGACTCTGGACAGGCTCTGGAATTTCCTTGTGAACAGGATGGACATTTATTGTCCAGTGAAGAGACTGGCTGGTCAATGAGGACAATGTAGGACTCTGGAAAGGTAGATGGACATCTATTGTCCGGTGAAGGGACTGGCTGGTCAGTGAGGACAATGTAGGACTCTGGAAAGGTAGATGGACATCTATTGTCCGGTGAAGGGACTGGCTGGTCAGTGAGGACAATGTAGGACTCTGGAAAGGTAGATGGACATCTATTGTCCAGTGAAGAGGACGGCTGGTCAGTGAGGACAATGTAGGACTCTGGAAAGGTAGATGGACATCTATTGTCTGGTGAAGGGTCTGGCTGGTCAGTGAGGACAATGTAGGACTCTGGAAAGGTAGATGGACATCTATTGTCCGGTGAAGGGTCTGGCTGGTCAGTGAGGACAATGTAGGACTCTGGAAAGGTAGATGGACATCTATTGTCCGGTGAAGGGACTGGCTGGTCAGTGAGGACAATGTAGGACTCTGGAAAGGTAGATGGACATCTATTGTCTGGTGAAGAGGACGGCTGGTCAGTGAGGACAATGTAGGACTCTGGAAAGGTAGATGGACATCTATTGTCTGGTGAAGAGGACGGCTGGTAAGTGGGGACAATGTAGGACTCTAGAAAGGTAGATGGACATCTATTGTCTGGTGAAGGGACTGGCTGGTCAGTGAGGACAATGTAGGACTCTGGAAAGGTAAATGGACATCTATTGTCTGGTGAAGGGTCTGGCTGGTCAGTGAGGACAATGTAGGACTCTGGAAAGGTAGATGGACATCTATTGTCCGGTGAAGGGTCTGGCTGGTCAGTGAGGACAATGTAGGACTCTGGAAAGGTAGATGGACATCTATTGTCCGGTGAAGAGGACGGCTGGTCAGTGAGGACAATGTAGGACTCTGGAAAGGTAGATGGACATCTATTGTCTGGTGAAGGGTCTGGCTGGTCAGTGGGGACAATGTAGGACTCCGGAAAGGTAGATGGACATCTATTGTCCGGTGAAGAGGACGGCTGGTCAGTGAGGACAATGTAGGACTCTGGAAAGGTAGATGGACATCTATTGTCTGGTGAAGGGTCTGGCTGGTCAGTGAGGACAATGTAGGACTCTGGAAAGGTAGATGGACATCTATTGTCTGGTGAAGAGGACGGCTGGCCAGTGAGGACAATGTAGGACTCTGGAAAGGTAGATGGACATCTATTGTCTGGTGAAGGGACTGGCTGGTCAGTGAGGACAATGTAGGACTCTGGAAAGGTAGATGGACATCTATTGTCTGGTGAAGGGACTGGCTGGTCAGTGAGGACAATGTAGGACTCTGGAAAGGTAGATGGACATCTATTGTCCGGTGAAGGGACTGGCTGGTCAGTGAGGACAATGTAGGACTCTGGAAAGGTAGATGGACATCTATTGTCCGGTGAAGGGTCTGGCTGGTCAGTGAGGACAATGTAGGACTCTGGAAAGGTAGATGGACATCTATTGTCCGGTGAAGGGACTGGCTGGTCAGTGAGGACAATGTAGGACTCTGGAAAGGTAGATGGACATCTATTGTCCGGTGAAGGGTCTGGCTGGTCAGTGAGGACAATGTAGGACTCTGGAAAGGTAGATGGACATCTATTGTCCGGTGAAGAGGACGGCTGGCCAGTGGGGACAATGTAGGACTCTGGAAAGGTAGATGGACATCTATTGTCCGGTGAAGAGGACGGCTGGCCAGTGAGGACAATGTAGGACTCTGGAAAGGTAGATGGACATCTATTGTCCGGTGAAGAGGACGGCTGGTCAGTGGGGACAATGTAGGACTCTGGAAAGGTAGATGGACATCTATTGTCCGGTGAAGAGGACGGCTGGCCAGTGGGGACAATGTAGGACTCTGGAAAGGTAGATGGACATCTATTGTCTGGTGAAGAGGACGGCTGGTCAGTGAGGACAATGTAGGACTCTGGAAAGGTAGATGGACATCTATTGTCCGGTGAAGGGTCTGGCTGGTCAGTGGGGACAATGTAGGACTCTGGAAAGGTAGATGGACATCTATTGTCCGGTGAAGGGTCTGGCTGGTCAGTGGGGACGCAGTGTCTCAGAACTTTCTCCATTATAGGAAAGTGCTTATGATGGGACCCGGGGGCCCCGCTCCGTTCTCTGGCACTAATCTGCGGACACAATGGGAGTGTACACTCAGCAGAGTATGGGGGGGTCACACACAAGGTCACAACACACATACAATGTATACACCCGGCGCACGCTGCTCACTCAGCAGTCACATTATTCCTCAATGCTGGCGTCATGCCGGGGCCCCGGGTGGGACATTAACTCTTCCCGTGCTGGAACCACGCCCACATCATCCAACCAACAGATCACAATCACATCTCACGATGGTCCAGCACTCCATAGATGAAGGGAAGCTGGCGAGAAGGAGAGCATGCAATCTTATCGAGAATAGAGACCATGGAGATCAGTCATCCAGTCTGTAGAATCGGCTGACAGAGTCCATACATGATACAATGTAATCATTCAATCTCCGGTCCCGAGGACTTACAGAGTCCATACATGATACAATGTAATCGTTAGATCTCCGGTCCTGAGGACTGACTTACAGAGCCCATACATGATGCAATGTAATCATTCAAGCTGTCTATACATATGAACACTTTGTGATCTCTGGTCTTTGTGTGAAGGGTCCGGTCATACAAGCAACTCATCAGATTGTACAATTCGTGTAAATACATGATCATATCTGACAGTCAAGAAGAAACGTGATTTGATTGGCCCTCTGGAGTCATGGAAATGTTGCAGCTGATCCAATCCCTATTCCATGTAATCCTATTAGATCCCGTGTTCAGTAACTCTGTCTACAATCAAATTGTCCAATCAGATTGGAGCGTGTAACCCTCTGAATGCTGCCATACCTGTAACAAGAGATTGCTAATTACAGATTCAACAATTTGATTGAAGATTGTACAATCAGATTGTGGTGTGTATGGCCATGCTAAATGCCCCTTTTCCGGAGAGATCTGATTGATTGAATCATCGCATTGTATGGTCTGTGTGAGACGGAGGCTCTGCCATCACTGTAGGCTGATTCTGACCAGCACCTGGCCTGTAGATACAATTGCAGGGCATTCAGTGTGGAGGAACCTTAGGCCGGCCATACATGGCTTGATTTTGGAACGATTTTTCATTCAGA
The DNA here is from genome assembly GCF_062004578.1 of Staurois parvus. NCBI lineage: Eukaryota > Metazoa > Chordata > Amphibia > Anura > Ranidae > Staurois > Staurois parvus. Next base: position 194,487 of record NW_028318701.1, on the reverse strand, counting down.
AATCGAACCTAAGAAAAGTCAACCGATTTTCGCTCTGTTAGTGGGGCCGATTTTTGTGGTTCCTCCCTATTTCGTTTATCAAGCATGTTGGAAAATTTGTGAAAAACGACCGATTTTTGAATAATTGGTGGCACCATCGGATTACAGAACGATCGAATTTTCGATTGAAAAATCATTTGGAATTGGACCCATGTATGGCCTGCTTTCCTGATCACTGTAATGTTACCCCGGAGGTGGGACCCCCAGCATGAGGAGGGCAAGATGGCGTCTCAGCCAGAGTACAGCTCTAGGAGACAATCCAGTTATATCAGCTATGGGTGGAGCCTAATTTTGAGGTCTCCCTCCTCCTGCTGCAGAAACCTCAGACTCATAATGGATGCACCGTTTTGGGGGTGATGTAGCCCATAACCGTGATTGCTGACACCCAGGAAAGATGTATATAAAGCATTGTACCCCAACCTGAGGATCCTTTCCGGCTCATCCAGTCACCAACCCTCCCACTTTGTACTGAGCGCTTCTTGGTTGACGTCACATTCTGCCTGCTGGCCAGGAAGGCAAACAAACCGACCAATGGGGATCCTGGTGGACTCTACACACTCCGGCCACTAAATGACTTCACCGCAATGTCTTCTGGAAGAGGGTTGTCACTGGGATCCATTGCTAGTAGTCCTGAAATATGTAATTGGGTGGTGCTGGTCAGGAGCCTCCCCAGGGAAGGCCTCTGTCATGACATCCAGGGAAGGATCCCTTGCCCAAAGTACCTCAGGGAGTGTAGAGAACCAATCTATGCTGGGCAGGAATGGGTTCAACATTGCCCCCCACCAGGAGGCTGCACAAATAGAGGACTTGCAGCCAAGCACATGGCTAGTATGACTACACAACAGGTCACAGAGCTGGTGATTATGGGTTGGGAGAAAAGAGAGGTGGCCAGGAGCAGATGACCATAGATTATGAAGAGTGAGGAGGCATGGAGGAGATGACCATGGATTATGAAGAGTGAGGAGGCATGGAGGAGATGACCATGGATTATGAAGAGTGAGGAGGCATGGAGGAGATGACCATGGATTATGAAGAGTGAGGAGGCATGGAGGAGATGACCATGGATTATGAAGAGTGAGGAGGCATGGAGGAGATGACCATGGATTATGAAGAGTGAGGAGGCATGGAGGAGATGACCATGGATTATGAAGAGTGAGGAGGCATGGAGGAGAAGACCATGGATTATGAAGAGTGAGGAGGCATGGAGGAGATGACCATGGATTATGAAGAGTGAGGAGGCATGGAGGAGATGACCATGGATTATGAAGAGTGAGGAGGCATGGAGGAGATGACCATGGATTATGAAGAGTGAGGAGGCATGGAGGAGAAGACCATGGATTATGAAGAGTGAGGAGGCATGGAGGAGAAGACCATGGATTATGAAGAGTGAGGAGGCATGGAGGAGATGACCATGGATTATGAAGAGTGAGGAGGCATGGAGGAGATGACCATGGATTATGAAGAGTGAGGAGGCATGGAGGAGATGACATTGGATTATGAAGAGTGAGGAGGCATGGAGGAGATGACCATGGATTATGAAGAGTGAGGAGGCATGGAGGAGATGACCATGGATTATGAAGAGTGAGGAGGCATGGAGGAGAGGACCATGGATTATGAAGAGTGAGGAGGCATGGAGGAGATGACCATGGATTATGAAGAGTGAGGAGGCATGGAGGAGATGACCATGGATTATGAAGAGTGAGGAGGCATGGAGGAGATGACCATGGATTATGAAGAGTGAGGAGGCATGGAGGAGAAGACCATGGATTATGAAGAGTGAGGAGGCATGGAGGAGATGACCATAGATTATGAAGAGTGAGGAGGCATGGAGGAGATGACCATGGATTATGAAGAGTGAGGAGGCATGGAGGAGAAGACCATGGATTATGAAGAGTGAGGAGGCATGGAGGAGATGACCATGGATTATGAAGAGTGAGGAGGCATGGAGGAGATGACCATGGATTATGAAGAGTGAGGAGGCATGGAGGAGATGACCATGGATTATGAAGAGTGAGGAGGCATGGAGGAGAAGACCATGGATTATGAAGAGTGAGGAGGCATGGAGGAGAAGACCATGGATTATGAAGAGTGAGGAGGCATGGAGGAGATGACCATGGATTATGAAGAGTGAGGAGGCATGGAGGAGATGACCATGGATTATGAAGAGTGAGGAGGCATGGAGGAGATGACCATGGATAATGAAGAGTGAGGAGGCATGGAGGAGAAGACCATGGATTATGAAGAGTGAGGAGGCATGGAGGAGATGACCATGGATTATGAAGAGTGAGGAGGCAAAGAGTGCAAACCGTAGACTGGGGGGAGAGAGGAGACACAGAGGAGATCACCATGGATCGGTGGAAGAGTAGGCACAATGGGGATAACTAGAGATGAGCGAATCGAACTTGGCGAAGTGGAATTCGTTTCGAATATTGGGAAATATTCGATTCGCGCCGAATCCGAAAATTAGCCAACTTCGGATGCACGAATCGAATTTTCCCAAAAATGGCGGCGACATGTGTGGCGACGGAGCGGGGATCTCTGGGAAGGCGCGCTGACAAGGCGCGCTGACCCATAATGCATTCATTCATGACATGTGATCGCATTAGCCAATCAGCAGCCAGCCAGCCAGCACTGTGTAATGGTGGAGCTATAAATTGTGGCCATCTTAGAATTCTCCATTAGCCTCCAGTCATTCAAGAGAGACAGACCGCTCTGTATTAGGGACAGAGTTAGGGCCACAGAGACTTTAGGGACACAGAATCGTTACTCAGGGACACAGAATTGTTACTCAGGGACACAGAATTGTTACTCAGGGACACAGAATTGTTACTCAGGGACACAGAATTGTTACTGAGGGACACAGAATCGTTACTCAGGGACACAGAATTGTTACTCAGGGACACAGAATTGTTACTCAGGGACAGACACAGAATTGTTACTGAGGGACACAGAATTGTTACTCAGGGACACAGAATTGTTACTCAGGGACACAGAATTGTTACTCAGGGACACAGAATTGTTACTGAGGGACAGACACAGAATTGTTACTGAGGGACACAGAATTGTTACTGAGGGACACAGAATTGTTACTGAGGGACAGACACAGAATTGTTACTCAGGGACACAGAATTGTTACTCAGGGACACAGAATTGTTACTGAGGAACACAGAATCGTTACTCAGGGACACAGAATTGTTACTCAGGGACACAGAATTGTTACTCAGGGACACAGAATCGTTACTGAGGGACACAGAATCGTTACTGAGGGACACAGAATTGTTACTGAGGGACACAGAATCGTTACTCAGGGACACAGAATTGTTTCTCAGGGACAGACACAGAATTGTTACTCAGGGACACAGACTTGTTACTCAGGGACACAGAATTGTTACTCAGGGACAGACACAGAATTGTTACTCAGGGACACAGAATTGTTACTCAGGGACACAGAATTGTTACTGAGGGACACAGAATTGTTACTCAGGGACAGACACAGAATTGTTACTCAGGGACACAGAATTGTTACTCAGGGACACAGAATTGTTACTGAGGGACACAGAATCGTTACTGAGGGACACAGAATTGTTACTCAGGGACACAGAATTGTTACTCAGGGACACAGAATTGTTACTGAGGGACACAGAATTGTTACTCAGGGACAGACACAGAATTGTTACTCAGGGACAGACACAGAATTGTTACTCAGGGACACAGAATCGTTACTCAGGGACACATAATCGTTGAATTAAAGAGTATGTCAGACAACATGCAGAGGAGTGGCAGAGGAGGCAATGTTTCAGGAGAGAGCAGACGTGGCAGCAGAGGAAGGGGTCGAGGCAGCACTATTCGCAGCCAGAGGCCAGTGCTCCCGGTGTCATCCAGCGGTCGTGTCTCCACCGACAACCCTGCCGTCGTCGATTGGTTGGCTCGGTCGTCTTCCTCTTCCCAGGTCACCTCTGACACCTACAGCCAACGGTCGGTGGGTACGTCAGACACAACCGTTAGTTGGCATGGCCCGGGAGCAAGCCCACTGAAATCACGTGTCCTCTACCTGCCCCTGTCCTTTGGTGTTCCCTCACCAAGCGAAGTATTGCATGCTGTGGGCTCAGCCCCACTGTACAGTGAGGAAGAGCTAACAGAGGGCGGTCAGGAACGGGGGGAGACATCCGCCTCTTCAGCAGCCAGGCGAAGAAGTACTGGCGAGGAGAGTGGCTCGGTAGCCGGTCTAGAGACAGGTCTGTCTCCTGACCCAGACGCAGCCGAGGGGGCTAGTAGTGAGGCGGAGACCCTACTTGATGATGAGGAGGTTGATCGCACTTGGCAGCCTCGTCGTCATCAGGCAATTTCTTCCGCATCATCAGGAGAAGAGGGTGCCAGCTTGGCAGCGAGCAAAACAGTCGGTGGGTTGCCCAGGAGGCAGCAGGGTCGCAGCAGTGTCAGTGGAGGCAAACGGCCACGGAGTAGAGCACCAGCTCCACTGCAGCCTACCACCACGGCCAGTAGTGGTGCCGGTGTGCACGGAGGAAGTAGCAGTCAGCCAGTGAGGAGTATCGGGGGCAAAGTTTCCTACTCGGCGGTGTGGCAATTTTTCGTCAAGCCGCCCGAGGAAGTAAACGTAGCCGTATGTCGACTATGTGGCCAGAAAGTCAAGCGTGGCCAGGGGGCCCATGTTGGGACTACAGCGTTGCGGCAGCATATGCAGCGTCGCCATTTGGTGGCCTGGGAAAACCGTGATAAAGATACGGCGGTTCTGCCCGCCTCCTCATGCTGCTGCCAGGTCCAGAGTCTCTCATGGGTCCCTGTACGGCCTCCCATTGCTGCTGTCTCCATCGCCACACTCTGCCATGTGCCACTTTCAGGTCTCCTCACACTGGTGGGTTCCATTTTGTCATAGGGTGCTGGCAGATTACGGGCCTCCCATTGCTGCTGCCAGGCCCGTAATCTGCCATGGGCCCCCGTACCGACTCCTCATGCTGCTGCCAGGCCCGTAATCTGTCATGGGCCCCTGTACCGCCTCCTCATGCTGCTGCCAGGTCCAGAGTGTCTCATGGGTCCCTGTACGGCCTCCCATTGCTGCTGCCTCCACCGCCACACTGTGGCTCCACACTCTGGTTTTGGCCCCGTGACTGCCCAAATGAGTGAAGTGTGCGGTGATTCTAAGATGGACGGCACTCATCTGCATGTCATACTGACTGACAGTATTATTTCTCTTCCCCAGCAGACTCCAAGGGCATTTAAATTAAAGGTACAGTGTTCTGCACTAATATAAAGGCTCTCTGAAGCCTAGAAACACCCTTTTATAAGTTAAATTCACAGCGAATATATTCGACTCGAATCGAATTTATTCCGCGAATTCGCCGAATCAGCCGAATCGAATTTTTGAATACTTCGCTCATCTCTAGGGATAACCATAGATGAGGGATGAGAGGAGGCAAAGAGCGCAAACCATAGACTGGGAAGGATAGAGGAGACACAGAGGAGAAGACCATGGATTGGAGGAATAGGCACAGTGTGATAACCATATACAAGGGACGGGAGGAGGCAAAGAGTGCAAACCGTAGACTGGGGGGGGAGAGGAGTCACAGAGGAGATGACCATGGATTGGAGGAATAGGCACAGTGTAGATAACCATATATGAGGGATGAGAGGAGGAAAAGAGTGCAAACCGTAGACTGGGGGAGGAGAGAGGAGACACAGAGGAGATCACCATGGATCGGTGGAAGAGCAGGCACAATGGGGATAACATAGATGGGGAAGAGAGGAGGCAAAGAGTACAAATCATAAACTGGGAGGGAGGGGAAGAGAGGAGACACAGAGGAGATCACCATGGGTTAGGAAGAACATGGAGACATACAGGAGATGACCATGGATTGGTTGAAAAGTATGCATGGTGGGGAAAACCATAGATGAGGGACGAGAGGAGGCAAAGAATACAAACTATAGACTGGGGGGAGAGAGGAAACATAGAGGAGATCACTATGGGTTAGGAAGAACATGGAGACATAGAGGAGATGACCATGGATCGGTGGAAGAGTAGGCATGGTGGGGATAACCATAGATGAGGGACAAGAGGAGGCAAAGAGTACAAATCATAAACTGGGGGAGGAGAGAGGAGACACAGAAGAGATAACCATGGATTGGAAGAAGTCTAAGCACAGTGGAGATAACCATAGATGGGGGAGGAGAGGAGGCAAAGAGTACAAACCATAGACTGGGGGGGGGGAGAGGAGTCACAGAAGAGATCACTATGGGTTAGGAAGAACATGGAGACATAGAGGAGATTACTATGGATTGGTGGAAGAGTAGGCATGGTGGGGATAATCATAGATGAGGGAAGAGAGGAGGCAAAGAGTACAAACCATAGACTGGGAGGCAGGGGCGGATTGACAACTCATGGGGCCCCCAGGCAATAGGGGATCATGGGGCCCCTGTGTCCTTTCCCAAATTAAAAAAAGCCTATGAAAAAGGTACCAGGGGCATCTCATGGGGCCCCCTACTGACCCCGGGCCCTCGGGCAGTGCACGAGTTTCCAAATGGTCAGTCCGCCCCTGCCCCCCTCTCCCCCCCCGCCCCAGTCCGCCCCTGGGGGGGGGGGGAGAGGAGACACAGAGGAGATCACCATGGATCGGTGGAAGAGTAGTCACAATGGGGATAACCATAGATGGGGGAAGAGAGGAGGCAAAGAGTACAAACCATAGACTGGGGAGGAGAGAGGAGACACAGAGGAGATCACTATGGGTTAGGAAGAACACAGAGACATAGAGGAGATGACCATGGATTGGTGGAAGAGTAGGCATGGTGGGGATAACCATAGATGAGGGAACAGAAGAGGCAAAGAGCACAGACCATAGACTGGGGAGGAGAGAGGAGACACAGAGGAAATTACCATAGATGAGGGGAAGGGAGAGAAGGCACAAGGGAGACGACCATGGATTGGAGAGAGAGGAGGGTATAGCAGATGACCGTGGATTGGGGGAAGAGAGAGGAGGGTATAGCAGATGACCGTGGATTGGGGAAGAGAGAGGAGGGATATAGCAGATGACCGTGGATTGGGGGAAGAGAGAGGAGGGATATAGCAGATGACCGTGGATTGGAGAGAGAGAGAGGAGGGATATAGCAGATGACCGTGGATTGGAGAGAGAGAGAGGAGGGATATAGCAGATGACCGTGGATTGGGGGAGAGAGAGGAGGGATATAGCAGATGACCGTGGATTGGGGGAGAGAGAGGAGGGATATAGCAGATGACCGTAGATTGGGGGAGAGAGAGGAGGGATATAGCAGATGACCGTGGATTGGGGGAGAGAGAGGAGGGATATAGCAGATGACCGTGGATTGGGGGAGAGAGAGGAGGGATATAGCAGATGACCGTGGATTGGAGAGAGAGAGAGGAGGGATATAGCAGATGACCGTGGATTGGAGAAGAGAGAGGAGGGATATAGCAGATGACCATGGATTGGGGGAGAGAGAGGAGGGATATAGTAGATGACCATGGATTGGGGAAGAGAGAGGAGGGATATAGCAGATGACCGTGGATTGGAGAAGAGAGAGGAAGGATATAGCAGATGACCGTGGATTGGAGAAGAGAGAGGAGGGTTATAGCAGATGACCGTGGATTGGAGAAGAGAGAGGAGGGATATAGCAGATGACCGTAGATTGGAGAAAGAGAGAGGAGGGATATAGCAGATGACCGTGGATTGGAGAGAGAGAGAGGAGGGATATAGCAGATGACCGTGGATTGGGGGAAGAGAGAGGAGGGATATAGCAGATGACCGTGGATTGGAGAGAGAGAGAGGAGGGATATAGCAGATGACCATGGATTGGAGAGAGAGAGAGGAGGGATATAGCAGATGACTGTGGATTGGAGAGAGAGAGAGGAGGGATATAGCAGATGACCGTGGATTGGAGAGAGAGAGAGGAGGGATATAGCAGATGACTGTGGATTGGGGGAAGAGAGAGGAGGGATATAGCAGATGACCGTGGATTGGGGGAAGAGAGGAGGAATATAGCAGATGACCGTGGATTGGAGAGAGAGAGAGAGGAGGGATATAGCAGATGACCGTGGATTGGGGGAAGAGAGAGAGGAGGGATATAGCAGATGACCGTGGATTGGGGGAAGAGAGTGGAGGGATATAGCAGATGACTGTGGATTGGGGGAAGAGAGAGGAGGGATATAGCAGATGACCGTGGATTGGGGGAAGAGAGAGGAGGGATATAGCAGATGACCGTGGATTGGGGGAGAGAGAGGAGGGATATAGCAGATGACCGTGGATTGGGGGAGAGAGAGGAGGGATATAGCAGATGACCGTGGATTGGGGGAGAGAGAGGAGGGATATAGCAGATGACCGTGGATTGGGGGAAGAGAGAGGAGGGATATAGCAGATGACCGTGGATTGGGGGAGAGAGAGGAGGGATATAGCAGATGACCGTGGATTGGGGGAAGAGAGAGAGAGGAGGGATATAGCAGATGACCGTGGATTGGGGGAGAGAGAGGAGGGATATAGCAGATGACCGTGGATTGGGGGAGAGAGAGGAGGGATATAGCAGATGACCGTGGATTGGAGAGAGAGAGAGGAGGGATATAGCAGATGACCATGGATTGGAGAAGAGAGAGGAGGGATATAGCAGATGACCATGGATTGGGGGAGAGAGAGGAGGGATATAGTAGATGACCATAGATTGGGGAAGAGAGAGGAGGGATATAGCAGATGACCGTGGATTGGAGAAGAGAGAGGAGGGATATAGCAGATGACCGTGGATTGGAGAAGAGAGAGGAGGGATATAGCAGATGACCGTGGATTGGAGAGAGAGGAGGGATATAGCAGATGACCGTGGATTGGAGAAGAGAGAGGAGGGATATAGCAGATGACCGTGGATTGGAGAAAGAGAGAGGAGGGATATAGCAGATGACCGTGGATTGGAGAGAGAGAGAGGAGGGATATAGCAGATGACCATGGATTGGAGAGAGAGAGAGGAGGGATATAGCAGATGACCGTGGATTGGAGAGAGAGGAGAGATATAGCAGATGACCGTGGATTGGAGAAGAGAGAGGAGGGATATAGCAGATGACCGTGGATTGGAGAGAGAGGAGAGATATAGCAGATGACCGTGAATTGGAGAAGAGAGAGAGGAGGGATATAGCAGATGACCATGGATTGGAGAAAGAGAGAGGAGGGATATAGCAGATGACCGTGGATTGGAGAGAGAGAGAGGAGGGATATAGCAGATGACCATGGATTGGAGAGAGAGAGAGGAGGAATATAGCAGATGACTGTGGATTGGAGAGAGAGAGAGGAGGGATATAGCAGATGACTGTGGATTGGAGAGAGAGAGAGGAGGGATATAGCAGATGACCATGGATTGGAGAGAGAGAGAGGAGGGATATAGCAGATGACCGTGGATTGGAGAGAGAGAGAGGAGGGATATAGCAGATGACTGTGGATTGGAGAGAGAGAGAGGAGGGATATAGCAGATGACCATGGATTGGAGAGAGAGAGAGGAGGGATATAGCAGATGACCGTGGATTGGGGGAAGAGAGAGGAGGGATATAGCAGATGACCGTGGATTGGAGAGAGAGAGAGGAGGGATATAGCAGATGACTGTGGATTGGGGGAAGAGAGAGGAGGGATATAGCAGATGACCGTGGATTGGGGGAAGAGAGAGAGGAGGAATATAGCAGATGACCGTGGATTGGAGAGAGAGAGAGAGGAGGGATATAGCAGATGACCGTGGATTGGGGGAAGAGAGAGAGGAGGGATATAGCAGATGACCGTGGATTGGGGGAAGAGAGTGGAGGGATATAGCAGATGACTGTGGATTGGGGGAAGAGAGAGGAGGGATATAGCAGATGACCGTGGATTGGGGGAAGAGAGAGGAGGGATATAGCAGATGACCGTGGATTGGGGGAAGAGAGAGGAGGGATATAGCAGATGACCGTGGATTGGGGGAAGAGAGAGGAGGGATATAGCAGATGACCGTGGATTGGAGAGAGAGAGAGGAGGGATATAGCAGATGACCATGGATTGGAGAGAGAGAGAGGAGGGATATAGCAGATGACTGTGGATTGGAGAGAGAGAGAGAGGAGGGATATAGCAGATGACTGTGGATTGGAGAGAGAGAGAGGAGGGATATAGCAGATGACCATGGATTGGAGAGAGAGAGAGGAGGGATATAGCAGATGACCGTGGATTGGAGAGAGAGAGAGGAGGGATATAGCAGATGACTGTGGATTGGAGAGAGAGAGAGGAGGGATATAGCAGATGACCATGGATTGGAGAGAGAGAGAGGAGGGATATAGCAGATGACCGTGGATTGGGGGAAGAGAGAGGAGGGATATAGCAGATGACCGTGGATTGGAGAGAGAGAGAGGAGGGATATAGCAGATGACTGTGGATTGGGGGAAGAGAGAGGAGGGATATAGCAGATGACCGTGGATTGGGGGAAGAGAGAGAGGAGGAATATAGCAGATGACCGTGGATTGGAGAGAGAGAGAGAGGAGGGATATAGCAGATGACCGTGGATTGGGGGAAGAGAGAGAGGAGGGATATAGCAGATGACCGTGGATTGGGGGAAGAGAGTGGAGGGATATAGCAGATGACTGTGGATTGGGGGAAGAGAGAGGAGGGATATAGCAGATGACCGTGGATTGGGGGAAGAGAGAGGAGGGATATAGCAGATGACCGTGGATTGGGGGAAGAGAGAGGAGGGATATAGCAGATGACCGTGGATTGGAGAGAGAGAGAGGAGGGATATAGCAGATGACCATGGATTGGAGAAGAGAGAGGAGGGATATAGCAGATGACCGTGGATTGGAGAGAGAGAGAGGAGGGATATAGCAGATGACCGTGGATTGGAGAGAGAGAGAGGAGGGATATAGCAGATGACCGTGGATTGGGGGAAGAGAGAGGAGGGATATAGCAGATGACCATGGATTGGGGAAGAGAGAGGAGGGATATAGCAGATGACCGTGGATTGGAGAGAGAGAGAAGAGGGATATAGCAGATGACCATGGATTGGAGAGAGGAGGGATATAGCAGATGACCGTGGATTGGGGGAAGAGAGAGGAGGGATATAGCAGATGACCGTGCGTTGGAGAGAGAGAGAGGAGGGATATAGCAGATGACCGTGGATTGGGGGAAGAGAGAGAAGGGATATAGCAGATGACCGTGGATTGGAGAGAGAGAGAGGAGGGATATAGCAGATGACCGTGGATTGGGGGAGAGAGAGGAGGGATATAGCAGATGACCGTGGATTGGAGAGAGAGAGAGGAGGGATATAGCAGATGACCGTGGATTGGAGAGAGAGAGAGGAGTGATATAGCAGATGACCGTGGATTGGAGAGAGAGAGAGGAGGGATATAGCAGATGACCGTGGATTGGAGAGAGAGAGAGGAGTGATATAGCAGATGACCGTGGATTGGAGAGAGAGAGAGGAGGGATATAGCAGATGACCGTGGATTGGAGAGAGAGAGAGGAGGGATATAGCAGATGACCGTGGATTTGAGAAGAGAGAGGAGGGATATAGCAGATGACCGTGGATTGGGGGAAGAGAGAGGAGGGATATAGCAGATGACCATGGATTGGGGGAAGAGCAGGTAGGTACATAGAAATTGACCCTAGAAGGTAGTAAGAGAGAGGAGGCAAAAAGCAGAAGACCATGGGTTGGGGGAAGAGAGAGAAGGTGGAAGAGATGAGCATGGATTTGGGAAAGTGAGGAGACACGGGCAAAGTTGCCATGGATCAGGTGATAAAGAGGGATCAGTAAGGAGCTCTTTCTATATCATGGAGCAGGAAGCAGTGCTGGATCAGTCAATATTCTATAATGCCCGGCAGGGACGGACTGACAACTCATGGGGCCCCCGGGCAATAGGGGATCATGGGGCCCCTGTGTCCTTGCCCAAACTCAAAAAAGCCTATGAAAAAGGTACCAGGGGCATCTCATTGGGCCCCCTACTGACCCCGGCCCCTAGGGCAATGCCCGAGTTTCCAAATGGTCAGTCTGCCCCTGATGCCCGGTGATGTTGGGCAAAGACTTAACAAACAGACGATTCATTTACATAAAATATGTCCATACATAAAAAAATATTTATTTATTCCACCCAAGTAATTGGCAGAGATTTCTTGGCATTGACCTCTCTCCACCAGATAATTGGCTCAGTATTCTGCTTCGACAATGTTCCAGATTATGTATGTAGGAGAAGAGTTACCGGAAAGGGAAGAGTTTCTGAATCACTGTATTCACATTGGGCACTAAGGACAGATTGTATTTCTGCAGTATGCCATCCCAAATCCGGCCTTCTCTGGTGACCTCCTTCCTCTGAACATTTTTACAGTGGAAAGTCACGGCCACATTGTTTGGCACATCGGTAGATTTTCCTACATGTTTCGGAACATAATGGATGGAGGTCTCAAACACTTTCCTGGGATTTACAATCATTTTACGAGGATTATACATTTTCTGGTTAATAGGATTTGGGAAGCTATGGTGGAGAATATTGACCCCCGGAACATGAGACCAAAGGTCGAATGTAAAGCTGCTGTTTGATCTGGAGAAGAGGTGAGTTTCACTGCGGAAGACACTTGTGTCCGGGAACTGTTTCTGGAGACTCTCCATCAGTGATGACCAGTCCCGGTCCGTGACTGGAAGGATAATTTCATCAATGTCATTGAGGAGAACAAACTTACTTTTGTACATGTTCCTGTATAGACAATCATTTAAGGTTGTAATCTGCCCAAAATAACCAATTTCTGTGGCGAGTTCTGGGGTGTATTTCCACTTTTTCGATGTTTGAAGATGTTGGTCTATTGGCCATGGCACCACCTCTAGAGTTCCTTCATCAATGTAATGACGCAACACCTTATCTACATCCTGGGAACAGCTGGTGTTATAGATAATGACTCTTGAGGCCCCCAGAATCTTGTACATCTCAATACTCTGGACCATCTGGAGGACATTGTTGTAGTTTCCATACAAAGTAGAGATACAGACGGTGAAATTGGAGGAGATTGTCTGTGGTGGTGGACGGTTTCTGACTTTAAAAAGGAGGTTGTGTCTCTTGTTTGTGGAAATTGTGGGAGAGAAAGACATATAAGTGTAATCACACCAAGAAGGTTCCGCACACAAGAGATCCGCCATTCCATACGGGAACCCAAATCTGTCTCTATGAAAAGCTATTTCTGCCCTGACAAAGATGTTCTGATTGGAGGAACAATGGAAGATACAGTAGAGTTCCTTCACAGATACATGGAGGATGGAGATGACCCGGACTGATTGGCCAAGTCTAGGATCATAATACGGAGAGATGATAAACGTTCGATTATCCAGAGCGGTAATGGTGTCAGTGGCAATGGGAAGTTCCTGAGATCTCATCTTCTGATATGTGAGATCTACATGGTAGGAGAAATAAAAGACCACGACACACGCAAACATGAACATGGGGCAGAGCATGTATCTTAAACACAACCGCATCCTGGTCCCATCAGGAGGTCACAGCTGTATGAAGACAAAAGAAAGTACAGAAGAGTCAAATATGTCCAGCGGAGTGTATCTTTATCTAACACATATACCATAGTGCTGTACAGAGGACACTGAGCCAGTCACATCAGTTTGTACCAGAGGAGCTTACGCTCTAATGTCCCCTTCCCCACAGTCACATCAGTCTCTGTACCAGAGGAATCTTCCCTCTTACAACAAATTTCTCACCTATATTAAAACCCCAAAATCTCCCCCATATCAGTGCAAATTATATACGCAAATTGCAAAAAAACTGAAAAAAAAAGTCCAGTGTCTTGGTAGTCAATAAAAAGTGTAGAACTTGAAATTTTTCTTGAAATGTTGATTGTGTCCAATAACTTTTATGAGAAACCTCAAAGATAAAGAAGCTCAAAATAGTGCATTAACATAACACAAACAGGAAAAGAAAGAAGAAAAAAAAAAAATATATATATACTGTATATATCTCAGTATATATATAAATACACATACATGCACACACATATGTATATCAAAAAGAATGTGCAACACTAAGTGAGACAAAAGACAGTGAAACATTCCAGAAAAAAATATCACTCGTGCTGAAAAAATATAAATAATCCTGAAGTGATCCACTCAGTGAGAGTCCTATCCACACGTGACACTTCTAGTGAGTAAGGCAAGTCTACCCTTACCAACAGCAGGAAAAACCACGCCTTTATCATACACCTTGTAGAGATCCTCCAAAGGAACTTTCTCCTCCTCTCCTCTTTGTTACTAGAGTAATACTGTGATACCGTCCTCAATCACAAGCCTTGATCCCAGATTTACCAGGCTCCAATGTACTGGGAATTAACCATGATGTCACTCCGTATATATTCAAGAAAACACCATTTAATAAATCTGCTTACATTAAAGTTGGTTAAAATAGTGGTTTGGAACAAAACCCCACTTTCTGGGGATTACCAGGCAGTCCACACACGAGGTGTACAGCGATTCCCCCAACAAAGATGGCCGCCGTGACACTTCCAGTTCCTGCTCCTTGCGTTTGACGTCACTTCCTCTTGACGCGTTTCGTCATATCCTGGACTTGGTCATAAGAGACTTATGAAGTCTTGACATGAACAAAGACTTCTCTTATGACTAAGTCCAGGATATGACGAAACGCGTCAAGAGGAAGTGACGTCAAACGCAAGGAGCAGGAACCGGAAGTGTCACATATTTTTTTTATTTTTTTCTGGAATGTTTCACTGTGTTTTGTCTCACTTAGTGTTGCACATTCTTTTTGATATACATATGTGTGTGCATGTCTGTGTATTTATATATATACTGAGATATATATATATATTTTTTCTTTCTTTCTTTTCCTGTTTGTGTTATGTTAATGCACTATTTTGAGTTTCTTTATCTTTGAGGTTTCTCATAAACGTTATTGGACACAATCAACATTTCAAGAAAAATTTCAAGTTCTACACTTTTTATTGACTACCAAGACACTGGACTTTAAAAATAATTTTTTTTTTTTTTTTTTCAGTTTTTTTGCAATTTGCGTATATAATTTGCACTGATATGGGGGAGATTTTGGGGTTTTAATATAGGTGAGAAATTTGTTGTAAGAGGGAAGATTCTTTTTTGGATTAAAATATTTGATTTTAAACTTTCAGGGGTGAAAGTTTTTTTCTGATTAGGAATTAAAGTAGGTTTAGGGTTTCTTTTGGTTTGATATCATATTCACATTGTATTTATCTGTACCAGAGGAGCTTACACTCTAATGTCCCCTCCCCCGCAGTCCCATCAGTCTCTGTACCAGAGGAGCTTACGCTCTAATGTCCCCTCCCCCACAGTCCCATCAGTCTCTGCACCAGAGGAGCTTACACTCTAATGTCCCCTCCCCCTACAGTCCCATCAGTCTCTGCACCAGAGGAGCTTACACTCTAATGTCCCCTCCCCCACAGTCCCATCAGTCTCTGTACCAGAGGAGCTTACACTCTAATGTCCCCTCCCCCGCAGTCCCATCAGTCTCTGTACCAGAGGAGCTGATGCTCTAATGTCCCCTCCCCCACAGTCCCATCAGTCTCTGTACCAGAGGAGCTTACACTCTAATGTCCCCTCCCCCACTGTCCCATCAGTCTGTGCACCAGAGGAGCTTACACTGTAATGTCCCCTCCCCCACAGTCCCATCACCAATGTTGGGGGTTATTATTGCCTCCACTGACACCAATGTTGGGGGTTATTATTGCCTCCACTGACACCAATGTTGGGGGTTATTATTGCCTCCATTGACACCAGTGTTGGGGGTTATTATTGCCTCCACTGACACCAGTGTTGGGGGTTATTATTGCCTCCACTGACACCAGTCTTGGGGGTTATTATTGCCTCCACTGACACCAATGTTGGGGGTTATTATTGCCTCCACTGACACCAGTGTTGGGGGTTATTATTGCCTCCACTGACACCAATGTTGGGGGTTATTATTGCCTCCACTGACACCAGTGTTGGGGGTTATTATTGCCTCCACTGACACCAGTGTTGGGGGTTATTATTGCCTCCACTGACACCAGTGTTGGGGGTTATTATTGCCTCCACTGACACCAATGTTGGGGTTATTATTGCCTCCACTGACACCAGTGTTGGGGGTTATTATTGCCCCCACTGACACCAGTGTTGGGGGTTATTATTGCCTCCACTGACACCAGTGTTGGGGGTTATTATTGCCTCCACTGACACCAGTGTTGGGGGTTATTATTGCCTCCACTGACACCAGTCTTGGGGGTTATTATTGCCTCCACTGACACCGATGTTGGGGGTTATTATCACAGCCACCATGGGGAAATGAATCTAGAGGTCCATAGGAAAGCTGATGAAGACTGCGTCTGTGAGGAACACCATGGACATTGTGTGTATGGGACCTGTTCAGAGCAGATAAAGAGAGGGGGAGGGGTTTCATCTCAGGGTTCTGAATCGTTCAGGTCTTATCATTTTGGAAAACTGAAAGGGCCCCCAAATCGGACCTTCTGTTTATTTAGGCCTCTGAAGAGATAATCTGGGGGTCTGGGGGTTCTTGCTAACAGGCTGGGTCTGAGGGTTCTTGGTGACAGGGTGGGTCTGGGGGTTCTTGGTGACAGGGTGACTCTGGGGGTTCTTGGTAACAGGGCGAGTCTGGGGGTTCTTGGTAATAGTGTGAGTCTGGGGGTTCTTGGTAACAGGGCTAGCCTGGGGGTTCTTGGTGACAAGGTGGTCTTGGGGTCTTTGATAACAGGGTGAGTCTGGGGGTTCTTTCTGACAAGGTGGGTCTGGGGGTTCTTAGTAACAGGGCAAGTCTGGGGGTTCTTGGTAACAGGGTGAGTGTGGGGGTTCTTGGTGACAAGGTGGGTCTGGGGGTTCTTGGTGACAAGGTGCATCTGGGGTTCTTGGCAACAGCGTGAGTGTGGGGGTTCTTGGTGACAAGGTGGGTCTGGGGGTTCTTGGTGACAAGGTGCATCTGGGGATTCTTGGTAAAAGGGCGGGTCTGGGGGTTCTTTGGTGACAGGATGGCTCTGGGGGTTCTTGGTGACAGGGTGGGTCTAGTTGTTCTTGGTAACAGGGTGAGTCTGGGGATCCTTGGTAACATCATGTGTCTGGGGGTTCTTGGTAACAGGATTAGTCTGGGGGCTCTTGTTGACAAGGTGAGTCTTGGGGTCCTTGGTAACAGCGTAAGTCTGGGGGTTCTTGGTAACAGGATGGATCTGGGGGTTCTTGGTAACAGGGCGAGTCTGGGGGTCCTTGGAAACAGGGTGAGTCTAGGGGTTCTTTGTGACAGGGTGGGTCTGGGGGTTCTTGGTAACAGGGCGAGTCTGGGGGTTCTTTGTAAAAGGGTGAGTCTAGGGGTTCTTGGTAACAGGGTGAGCGTGGCGGTTCTTGGTGACAGGGTGGGGCTGGGTGTTCTTGGTGACAGGGCGAATCTGGGGGTTCTTGGTGACTGGGTGGGGCTGGGGGTTCTTGGTGACAGGGCAAGTCTGGGGGTTCTTGGTGACAGGGTGGGTCTGGGGTTCTTGGTGACAGGATGGGTCTGGGGGTTCTTGGTGACAGGATGGGTCTGGGGGTTCTTGGTGACAGGGCGAGTATGGGAGTTCTTGGTGACAGGATGGGTCTGGGGGTTCTTGGTGACAGGGTGGATCTGGGGGTTCTTGGTGACAGGGTGGGTCTGGGGGTTCTTGGTGACAGGGTGGATCTGGGGGTTCTTGGTGACAAGGTGGATCTGGGGGTTCTTGGTGACAGGGTGGATCTGGGGGTTCTTGGTGACAGGGTGGGTCTGGGGGTTCTTGGTGACAGGGTGGGTCTGGGGGTTCTTGGTAACAGGGCTAGCTTGGGGGTTCTTGGTGACAAGGTGGGTCTTGGGGTCTTTGGTAACAGGGTGAGTCTGGGGGTTCTTTCTGACAAGGTGGGTCTGGGGGTTCTTAGTAACAGGGCAAGTCTGAGGGTTCTTGGTAACAGGGTGAGTGTGGGGGTTCTTGATGACAAGATGGGTCTGGGGGTTCTTGGTGACAAGGTGCATCTGGGGGTTCTTGGTAACAGGGTGAGTGTGGGGGTTCTTGGTGACAAGGTGGGTCTGGGGGTTCTTGGTGACAAGGTGGGTCTGGGGGTTCTTGGTGACAAGGTGCATCTGAGGGTTCTTGGTTACAGCTTGAGTCTGGGGGTTCTTGGTAAAAGGGCGGGTCTAGGGGTTCTTGGTAACAGGGTGAGCGTGGGGGTTCTTGGTGACAGGGTGGGGCTGGGTGTTCTTGGTGACAGGGCGAGTCTGGGGGTTCTTGGTGACAGGCTGGGTCTGGGGGTTCTTGGGGACAGGGCGAGGAGTCTGGGGGTTCTTGGTGACAGGATGGGTCTTGGGGTTCTTGGTGACAGGGTGGGTCTGGGGGTTCTTGGTGACAGGATGGGTCTGGGGGTTCTTGGTGACAGGGCGAGCCTGGGGGTTCTTGGTGACAGGCTGGGTCTGGGGGTTCTTGGTGACAGGGCGAGGAGTCTGGGGGTTCTTGGTGACAGGATGGGTCTTGGGGTTCTTGGTGACAGGGTGGGTCTGGGGGTTCCTGGTGACAAGGTGGGTCTGGGGGTTCTTGGTGACAGGGTGGGTCTGGGGGTTCCTGGTGACAAGGTGGGTCTGGGGGTTCTTGGTGACAAGGTGGGTCTGGGGGTTCTTGGTGACAAGGTGGGTCTGGGGGTTCTTGGTGACAAGGTGGGTCTGGGGTTCTTGGTGACAAGGTGGGTCCGGGGGTTCTTGGTGACAAGGTGGGTCTGGGGATTCTTGGTGACAAGGTGGGTCTGGGGGTTCTTGGTGACAAGGTGGGTCTGGGGGCTCTTGGTGACAGGGTGAAGAGACACTTGAAGGACCCTCTTTGGTGGCCATGTTGGGTCTGGGGTACCATTTCATTGGAGAAAAAAGTGGAGTGGAACCCGGGAGAAGTTCTAGTCAGCGAGGTCACCATTAGAAATCACGGGACCCCATAGAGCTGCCTGACAGGATTAGCACCCCCCCCCACTCCAGCAATGAATCGGGGGCGGGGACAGAGATGGGACTATTTATTCGATGTCAGGGTCAGGCGGAGTAATCGTCCACACTGATCATGAAATCAAAGTCCTGTACCCCCCCCCATGGATATAGAGGAGGCTGCACCACCACTCATGTGGGACCCCTGCCTGCCCCCCAAAATCCACTGACAGCCCCCCTTAGACACGTGCGCCACGTCATGAATGGAAATTCGGATATTTTCCTGATTCGGAGATTCAAATTTATCCCAATGTTCAGATCACAATGTAAACATAGGACATTGGACGACGATTCCTACTCACACTGCTTTATAGAATAGAACAGAGCAGAAAATAAGAGAATAGACCAGAAGGAAATAGAATAACACAGAATAGAAAGGAATAGACTAGGATAACATAGAACAGAATATAGCAGAATAGAAAAGAATAGAATACAAAAAGTTGAATATATTGGAATAGAATAGAATAAAATAGAATGAATATAGCCGCCTTCTGAAATTCAAATTTCAAAAATTGTACTTCAAAATTAGAATAAATCTAAATTTCAAATTTCGAAAGACAGCTATATTCCTTCTATTTCATTCTATTCTATTCTATTTCATTTTTTTCTTTTCTATTCTATTTCTTTATTTACTTTTCTATTATTTTCTGCTTTATTCTTTTCTATTTGATTCTATTCTGTTCTAATCTTTTATATTCTATTTTATTCTGTTCTGTTATTTTCTGTTCTGTTTTTTTTCTATTCTATTCCTTTTTTTCTATTATTTTATTTAATTTGATTTATTCTATTTTATTTTATTCTATTATTTTATATTCTATTCTTTTCTGTTTTATTCTATTTTATTCTGTTCTATTATTTTATATTCTGTTGTTTTTTTCTATTCTATTACTTTATTTTCTTCTATTTTATTATGCTCTGTTTGTTTGTTTTATTCTATTCTTTTTTCTATTCTATTCTATTCTATTACTTTATTTTCTTTTGTATTCTATTCTATTTTATTCTATTCTTTTCTATTCTATTTGATTCTGTTCTCCTTTTATGGGCATCTTCTCGTATGGGCGTCTCCTTGTATGGGCCTCCCCTTGTATGTAGGTCCCCTTGTATGGGTGTCTCTTCGTATTTTATTCTATTTTTTTCTGTTCTTTTTGACTCTGTTCTCCTCTTATGGGTGTCTCTTCATATGGGTGTACCCTCATATGGGCGTCCACTCGTATGGGCGTCCCCTTGTGTGGGTATACCCTCATATGGGCATCCACTCGTATGGGCGTCCCCTTGTATGGATGTACCCTCATATGGGCGTCCCCTTGTATGGGTGTCCTCTCGTATGGGTGTCCCCTTGTGTGGGTGTACCCTCATATGGGCGTCCTCTCGTATGGGCGTCCCCTCGTATGGATGTACCCTCATATGGGCGTACCCTTGTATGGGCGTCCTCTCCTATGGGTGTCCCCTTGTGTGGGTGTACCCTCATATGGGCGTACCCTTGTATGGGCGTCCTCTTGTTTGGGCGTCCTGTCATATGGATGTACCCTCATATGGGCGTCCCCTCGTATGGGCGTCCCCTCGTATGGGCGTCCACTCGTATGGGCGTCCCCTTGTGTGGGTGTCCCCACATATGGGCATCCCCTCATATGAGCATCTCCCTTTACTGGTTCATGCCAGGAACCCGGGGCACGCTGTAATGGGGAGAACCCAGGAGAACCAACCATGTGTGATGGATCCACAAAGTAATGGACTTTTACCAGTTAGGTTGGTTTGAACTGCTAAATACCACGCTGTATGGATTGTTGAGAAGCCCAACACCCAAGTAAAGTTGGCCGTCATTTCATTGGCTGTCATTCCATTGGTTGTCATTCCATTGGCCGTCATTCCATTGGTTGTCATTCCATTGGTTGTCATTCCATTGGCCGTCATTCCATTGGTTGTCATTCCATTGGTTGTCATTCCATTGGTTGTCATTCCATTGGCCGCCATTCCATTGATCTCCATTCCTTTGGCCGTTATTCCATTGGCTGTCATTGCATTGGCCGTCATTCCATTGATCGCCATTCCATTGGCCGTCATTCCATTGGCCATCATTCCATTGGCCGCCATTCCATTGGCCGTCATTCCATTGGCCGTCATTCCATTGGTTGTCATTCCATTGGCCGTCATTCCATTGACCATCATTCCATTGGTTTTCATTCCATTGGCCATCATTCCATTGGTCATCATTCCATTGGCCATCATTCCATTAGTCGCCATTCCTTTGGCCATCATTTCATTGGCCGCCATTCCATTGGCCGTCATTCCATTGGTCGTCATTCCATTGGCTATCAATCCATTGGTCATCGTTCCATTGGCTGCCATTCCATTGGCCGTTATTCCATTGGCAGTCATTCCATTGGTTGTCATTCCATTGGTCGTCATTCCATTGGCCGCCATTCCATTGGCCGCCATTCCATTGGTCATCATTTCATTGGCTGTCATTCCATTGGCCGCTATTCATTAGCCGTCATTCCATTGGCAGTCATTCCATTGGTTGTCTTTCCATTGGTCGTCATTCCATTGGCCGTCATTCCATTGGCCGCCATTCCATTGGTTGTCATTCCATTGGCCCTCATTCCATTGGTTGTCATTCCATTGGTCGTCAATCTATTGGCAGTCATTCTATTGGTCGTCATTCCATTGGCCGTCATTCTATTGGCCGTCATTCCATTGGTCGTCATTCCATTGGCCATCATTCCATTGGCCTATACTTGGGTAACAAGGAGTAAGTGTGGATTACAGCACTGGGAGGGGACTGGTGGTAGTTGGGAGGAGTCTTGGCTCACCCGATGGTGGTGATAGGTCTCCTGTCTGGATCATGCACCAAGAAAATCCTTGGCCCATTGTGTTTGGGCTAGGCGGGTAATCAGCCAACACCCCAAAATCCCTGTATTGGGGCCCCGGACGACTAGTAGTCATGTAGTTCCCCTTGCCAGAGGCACGGAACGTGGGCCAGAGCTCAGGGGAAGTTGTTCTTGCAGCCCCCCTGGCATGGAATCTGGATTATGGGCTTGTGGGCAGGTTGAATCAGGTGCTGTCCCGGCTGATCGATCGCTAACCCTCACCCTACTCTCTCTTCTGTCGTTTTGCCCCAATCGTTGGTTTTTCTTTCATTAGAGCACCTTATGGATCCCTTTTCCTTATATCCCCCCCCAAATGTTTTCCGATTTGATTCGGCCCCATCTTGCTCCCTCTAACTGCAATCCATAGGCTGACAACAGCTTAAAGCTGCTCACCTGTTTCCACGCTGTCTTCTCGGCTGGCCGGACGGGTTGGAGGAATCAATCCTTCGTTAGGTTGGGAGACTCTACGGCATTTCCTTCAACAAGGAAGTAGAGCCTCGTTTATTCGGGTGGAGAGGGAGAAACACGGCGATGGAAGATGAGTTCGACCGATCCCATCCACCTCTGTGCACCGAGGAGCGATGACAGAACACACAAACACACCGCGGTCTACTGACACCACATTCACCTTGCGTATGTCGGAGAATTCCTGACAGCCCTGAAAATCCCCGTAATGTTTGTAATGTGTGTGAAATGTCGGGTTCTATTTGTAACGTTCTCCAACATCCCATTCCAAAAAACGTCTGAAGAACGTTGGGCCAGAAGACTTCAAGAACATTTGGTCCATAAAGAAAATAGTCTACCGCTATAGGCCAGCCAGTTTCAACCAGGGTTCCGTGAAACTCTAAGGTTCCTCAAGAGGTTGCTAGGGGTTCCTGAAGCTGTGGCTGATTGACCTCCCACGTAACGGTGCCTGCATAGTTCCAGGGCCAACACTGCTTTGGCAGATTTGGCGACATTGGCTTTATTTTTTTTTTCTCCAGTTGTCCGTGCTGGTGCCATTCCAACCACTATAGACCAACCATTCTCAACAAGGTTTCCATAGAACTCTAAGGTTCCTCAAGAGGTTGCTAGGGGTTCCTGAAGCTGTGGCTGATTGACCTCCCATGTAATGGAGCCTGCATAGTTCCGGGGCCAACACATCTTCAGGCAGAATTGGCGGCAATGGTCTTTTTTTTTAGATGTGTGTGCTGGTACCATTCCAACCACTATAGACCAGCCATTCTCAACCAGGGTTCCATGGAACTCTAAGGTTCCTCAAGAGGTTGCTAGGGGTTCCTGAAGCTGTGGCTGATTGACCTCCCATGTAACAGTGCCTGCATAGTTCTGGGGCCAACACCTCATCAGGCAGAATTGGTGGCAATTATCTTTTTTTTTTTTAGTTGTCTGTGTTGGTGCCACTCCAACCACTATAGGCCAGCTAGTCTCAGCCAGGGTTCCATAGAACTCTAAGGTTCCTCAAGAGGTTGCTAGGGGTTCCTGAAGCTGTGGCTGATTGACCTCCCATGTAACAGTGCCTGCATAGTTCCGGGGCCAACACCGCTTCGGCAGAATCGGCGGCAATGATCTGTTTTTTTCAGCTGTCTGTGCTGGTGCCATTCCAACCACCTCTGTAGGAGTTGCCTTCTTCCTATGGACCACCAACGTAAGGACTACTTTCCCCATTCTCCAGACAAATTGGTATTAGTAAGGGTTCCACAGGCCCAGAAAAGTATTTTAGAAGTTCCGGCATGGTGAACAAAGGTTGGGAATTATTGGACAAGAAAGGGAAATATTACGAGGGAGACCTCAGCTAAGTGTATGGAGATGCTCTCCACCACCATGTACCTGATAAACAGAATGGATGCTGATGTGACGCTCTCCTGGTGACAGGTTCTATGTGATGAGACATCAGGGGTCCAAACGGGGCTTCCAGATACTGATAAGCCCCCCCCAGCTGCAGACCACTACAGCCACCAGCCAGAGTTTTGAGGAAGAGACCCTTGTCTTCACAGACTGGCAATTCTTCCCCCCCCCCAATGTTGAGGACATGTGGCCTGGTATGGTACAGGATGGGAGGGGATGCGCGCTCCTTACCGTATGAATTCTTAAGGGGACCCTATGATTTGTTTGTGTGTGGGGTCCCCCTAAAGATTCATAGCAGATCTGAAGAGTCTGGTAAGGATTTCCTGGGGGGAAACATTTTTTGCATTGGGGCCCCCTAAAATCCATACCAGACTCAAATTTGTTTTTCATTCTTGTTGCTAAATGAAATTTTACTGCTGGGTTCTTGTTGCCGAATGACAGTTCACTGCCAGCTTCTCTGGAAAATGACATTTCACTGCCAGATTGTTGACAAATGACAGTTCACTGCCAGCTTCTCTGGAAAATTACATTTCACTGCCAGCTTCTCTGGAAAATGGCATTTCACTGCCAGCTTCTCTGGAAAATGTCATTTCACTGCCAGATTGTTGACAAATGACAGTTCACTGCCAGCTTCTCTGGAAAATGACAGTTCACTGCCAGCTTCTCTGGAAAATGTCAGTTCACTGCCAGCTTTTTAGCAAATTACATTTAACTGCCAGCTTCTCTGGAAAATGACAGTTCACTGCGAGTTTCTTGGTAAATAAGATATCACTGCCAGCTTGTTGACAAATGACAGTTCACTGCCAGCTTCTTGGTAAATGACAGTTCAATGCCAGATTTTTTGGTAAATGACATTTCACTGCCTGCTTCTCTGTAAAATGACATTTCACTGCCAGCTTCTCTGGAAAATGACATTTCACTGCCAGCTTGTTGACAAATGACATTTCACTGTCAGCTTGTTGACAAATGACATTTCACTGCCTGCTTCTCTGGAAAATGACATTTCACTGCCAGCTTTTTGACAAATGACAGTTCAATGCCACCTTCTCTGGAAAATGTCAGTTCACTGCCAGCTTCTTAGCAAATGACATTTAACTTCCAGCTTCTCTGGAAAATGACATTTCACTGCCAGCTTCTCTGGAAAATGACATTTCACTGCCAGCTTTTTGGTAAATGACATTTCACTGCCAGCTTTTTGGTAAATTTCATTTCACTGCCTGCTTCTCTGGAAAATGACATTTCACTGCGAGCTTGTTGACAAATGACATTTCACTGCCAGCTTCTCTGGAAAATGACATTTCACTGCCAGCTTGTTGACAAATGACAGGTCACTGCCAGCTTCTCTGGAAAATGACATTTAACTGCCACCTTTTTTGGTAAATGACATTTCACTGCCTGCTTCTCTGGAAAATGACATTTCACTGCCAGCTTGTTGACAAATGACATTTCACTGCCTGCTTCTCTGGAAAATGATATTTCACTGCCTGCTTCTCTGGAAAATGACATTTCAATGCCTGCTTCTCTGGAAAATGACATTTCACTGCCAGCTTGTTGACAAATGACAGTTCATTGCCACTTTCTCTGGAAAAATGTCAGTTCACTGCCAGCTTCTTAGCAAATGACATTTAACTGCCAGCTTCTGTGGAAAATGACATTTCACTGCCAGTTTTTTGGTAAATGACATTTCACTGCCTGCTTCTCTGGAAAATGACATTTCACTGGCAGCTTCTTAGCAAATGACATTTAACTGCCAGCTTCTCTGGAAAATGACAGTTCACTGCGAGTTTCTTGGTAAATAAGATATCACTGCCAGCTTGTTGACAAATGACAGTTCACTGCCAGCTTCTTGGTAAATTACATTTTACTGCCGGCTTCACTGGCAAATGATATTTCACTACCAGATTCCCTAGCAAATGTTCTTCGGGTTCCCCTCTAAAATCCATACCAGACTCACAGGGTCTGGTGTGTATTATTTGGGGGACTCTACACAATTTGTTTTTTCATTCTTGCTGTAGAAAATAAAATAAAATATCAGCAAATGACATTTTACTGCCAGCTTCTTGGAAAAAGAAAGTTTACTGCCAGCTTCTCTGGTAAATGACAGTTCACTGCCAGCTTTTTGCCAAATGATAGTTCACTACCAGCTTCTGTGGCAAATGACAGTTCACTGCCAGCTTCTCTGATAAATGACAGTTCACTGCCAGCTTCTTGCCAAATGACAGTTCACTTCCAGCCTGTCTGGCTACTGACATTTCACTGCCAGCTTCTCCGAAAAATGACAGTTCACTGCCAGCTTGTTGGTAAATGACATTTCACAGCCAGCTTCTCTGGAAAATTACAGTTCACTGCCAGCTTCTTGGTAAATGACAGTTCACTGCTAGCTTCTTGGTAAATGACATTTCACTGCCAGCTTCTCTGGTAAATGACAGTTCACTGCCAGCTTCTTGGTAAATGACATTTCACTACCAGCTTCTGTGGCAAATGACAGTTCACTGCCAGCTTCTTGCCAAATGACAGTTCACTTACAGCTTGTCTGGAAAATGACAGTTCACTGCCAACTTTTTGGTAAATTACATTTTATTGCCAGCTTCTTGGTAAATGACAGTTCACTGCCAGCTTCTTGGTAAATGACATTTCACTGCCAGCTTCTGTGGCAAATGACAGTTTACTGCCAGCTTTTTGGTAAATGATAGTTCACTGCCAGCTTCTTGGTAAATGATAGTTCACTGCCAGCTTCTTGGAACATGACATTTCACTGCCAGCTTCTTGGAAAATGACAGTTCACTGCCAGCTTCTCTTGTAAATTAAATTTCACTGCCACTTCTTGGTAAATGACATTTCACTGCCAGCTTCTTGGTAAATGACAGCTCACTGCCAGCTTCTGTGGCAAATGACAGTTCACTGCCAGCTTCTTGGTAAATGACAGTTCACTGCCAGCTTCTTGGAAAATGACAGTTCACTTCCAGCTTCTTGGAAAATGACAGTTCACTGCCACTTCTTGGTAAATGACAGTTCATTGCCAGCTTCTGTGGCAAATGACAGTTCATTGCCAACTTCTCTGGAAAATGACAGTTCACTCCCAGCTTAAAAAAAAAGCACACAGCCCTCTCCAAGGCCCCCTACACTACATAGCAGACTTGGGGGGGAGGGGGGTTCTGTGTGCTTTTTTTTTGTTTAATAAAGAAGCTGTCAGTGAAATGTCATTTGCTGCCAGTTTCAGACACAGTAGATGTCAGAGCTGCTGCAGCACTTTCTGTCCATCAGGACGATCGAACCAAACCCGGGGCGGCTCTATACTCGTCCCTAGTCGGGGTTTCCTTGTCACTTGTGGGCGGTGGCAGACTGGGTGTTGGTGGACGTTTTTCTGCGGGACGATCGGAACAAAATTGTCATGTCGGTAAAAGACGTGACAAGGACCTCATCATCTCTCTCACGCCTCCCGTCTGTGGCCCCTCTGACACCCGGTCCAGGATCAGCTGAGCCGCCATGAGCTCAGCCAACCGTACCGTGAAGAATGGAGGCCGGCCTCACATATCTGACACGCATTCCCAATGTTTCGGCTACAAGTCGTCCCGACATTCTGGAAGAACTCGATTCCTTGGTCACAGCCAACGCTCTGCTTCACAAAGATCCGCCTACATCCAAGGGCCCGAACCTTGAGGGAGTTCTGGGTTCAGTCCAAGGTCGGCCACTTCCATGGAGGACCTACCAATGGCGGAAATTAAAACACAATAAATAATGACGCATGTGGGTGGGGCAACTGTGTGGGCGGGGGATGTGTGGGCGGGGCAACGGTGTGGGCGGGGATTTGAAGGGACCAGATGGGACAGCTTAGACTTTTCCTGTTCATTTAGTGCAGGGGTCTCAAAACTGCGGCCCGGGGCCAGATGTGGCCCTTTGCTTGCCTTTATCTAGCCCTTGGGGACTATTTCTCCATCTGACACCAATGATGGGGCATCATTCCTCTCAGGGACACCATCAAGGGGGTACTTTCTCTTCCATTGACACCATTGATGGGACTCTATTCCTCCCAGTGACACCATCAATGGGAAATGATTCCTCCCAGTGACACCATCAATGGGGTACTATTCCTCCCAGTGACACCATCAATGGGGTACTATTCCTCCCAGTGACACCATCAATGGGGTACTATCTCTTCCAGTGACACCATCAATGGGGTACTATCTCTTCCAGTGACACCATCAATGGGGTACTATCTCTTCCAGTGACACCATCAATGGGGTACTATCTCTTCCAGTGACACCATCAATGGGGTACTATCTCTTCCAGTGACACCATCAATGGGGTACTATTCCTCCCAGTGACACCATCAATGGGGTACTATCTCTTCCAGTGACACCATCAATGGGGTACTATCTCTTCCAGTGACACCATCAATGGGGTACTATCTCTTCCATTTGTGGTGGTTTATGTAATAATTTATTCTAATTATGTAGGGCGATGTCCTTTCCCTTAAACCAAATATCGCAGTCCCTCCAGCCGTTAAAATATGGCAAATATTTAATGAACCAATAATTTGGACACCACTTAATAATGTACTTTGAGTCCTTGTAGTCAGTGTGATCTCGTACCAAATACACAGAAATTGCCGTATAATAAATAAATAAATACATTTATGTACAAAATGTATATATATATTAATACAAACGCAGCAGACTGGTGATAAATGTATCCTTGTACATACAACCAAAATATAATAGACTGATTCTAGACATATCAGACTGGATGTCGCTCCACTTCCTTAAACTGAACCTCTCCAAAACCGAGTTTCTTGTCTCCCCCTCCAGCCCGGACACCACCCCCCATTGACTTCTCCATCACATCCAACAACGCCACCATCAAACCCGCCCTGCAGGCCAGAGTACTTGGTGTCATTCTGGACTCCAACCTATCCTTCCAGCCCCAAGTCCAATCTTTAACAAACTCGTGCAGACTCCGCCTCCGCAACATGCAGACTCCGCCTCCGCAACATGCAGACTCCGCCTCCGCAACATCGCCAAAATCCGCACGTTCCTAACCCCAGAAACCACTAAACAGCTCATCCACTCCCTCATCATATCACGACTCGACTACTGCAACTCCCTCCTCACTGGCCTGCCTCGCCACAGGCTATCCCCGCTTCAGTCCATCCTGAATACGGCTGCCAGACTCATTCACCTTTCCAACCGCTCCATCTCCGCCACCCCCCTCTGCCAATCCCTCCACTGGCCTCCACTCAGTGTCCTCCACCCCCCTCTGCCAATCCCATCACTGGCCTCCATTCGGTGAGCTCCACCCCTCTCTGCCAATCCCTCCACTGGCCTCCACTCGGTGTCCTCCACCCTTCTCTGCCAATCCCATCACTGGCCTCCATTCGGTGTCCTCCACCCCTCTCTGCCAATCCCTCCACTGGCCTCCATTCAGTGTCCTCCACCCCCCTCTGCCAATCCCTCCACTGACCTCCATTCAGTCTCCTCCACCCCCCTCTGCCAATCCCTCCACTGGCCTCCACTCAGTGTCCTTCACCCCCCTCTGCCAATCCCTCCACTGGCCTCCACTCAGTGTCCTCCACCCCCCTCTGCCAATCCCTCCACTGACCTCCATTCAGTGTCCTCCACCCCCCTCTGCCAATCCCTCCACTGCCCTCCACTCAGTGTCCTCCACCTCCCCTGCCAATCCCTCCACTACCCTCCACCCCCCTCTGCCAATCCCTCCACTGGCCTCCACTCAGTGTCCTCCACCCCTCTCTGCCAATCCCTCCACTGACCTCCACTCAGTGTCCTCCACCCCCCCCTGCCAATCCCTCCACTGCCCTCCACCCCCCTCTGCCAATCCCTCCACTGGCCTCCACTCAGTGTCCTCCACCCCCCTCTGCCAATCCCTCCACTGCCCTCCACCCCCCTCTGCCAATCCCTCCACTGGCCTCCACTCAGTGTCCTCCACCCCTCTCTGCCAATCCTTCCACTGACCTCCACTCAGTGTCCTCCATCCCCCTCTGCCAATCCCTCCACTGGCCTCCACCCCCCTCTGCCAATCCCTCCACTGGCCTCCACTCAGTGTCCTCCACCCCCCTCTGCCAATCCCTCCACTGGCCTCCACTCAGTGTCCTCCACCCCTCTCTGCCAATCCCTCCACTGGCCTCCACTCAGTGTCCTCCACCCCCCTCTGCCAATCCCTCCACTGGCCTCCACTCAGTGTCCTCCACCCCCCTCTGCCAATCCCTCCACTGGCCTCCACTCAGTGTCCTCCACCCCTCTCTGCCAATCCCTCCACTGACCTCCACTCAGTGTCCTCCACCCCCCCCTCTGTCATTCCCTCCACTGGCCTCCACTCAGTGTCCTCCACCCCCCTCTGCCAATCCCTCCACTGGCCTCCACTCAGTGTCCTCCACTCCCCTCTGCCAATCCCTCCACTGGCCTCCACTCAGTGTCCTCCACCCCCTCTGCCAATCCCTCCACTGGCCTCCACTCAGTGTCCTCCACCCCTCTCTGCCAATCCCTCCACTGGCCTCCACTCAGTGTCCGCCACCCCCCTCTGCCAATCCCTCCACTGGCCTCCACTCAGTGTCCTCCACCCCCCTCTGCCAATCCCTCCACTGGCCTCCACTCAGTGTCCTCCACCCCCCTCTGTCATTCCCTCCACTGGCCTCCACTCAGTGTCCTCCACCCCTCTCTGCCAATCCCTCCACTGGCCTCCACTCAGTGTCCTCCACCCCTCTCTGCCAATCCCTCCACTGGCCTCCACTCAGTGTCTGCCACCCCCCTCTGCCAATCCCTCCACTGGCCTCCACTCAGTATCCTCCACCCCCCTCTGTCATTCCCTCCACTGGCCTCCACTCAGTGTCCTCCACCCCTCTCTGCCAATCCCTCCACTGGCCTCCACTCAGTGTCCTCCACCCCCCTCTGCCAATCCCTCCACTGGCCTCCACTCAGTGTCCTCCACCCCTCTCTGCCAATCCCTCCACTGGCCTCCACTCAGTGTCCTCCACCCCCCTCTGCCAATCCCTCCACTGGCTTCTGATTGCGCAACGGATCAAATTCAAAATCCTAACACTGACGTACAAAGCCGTCCACCATACTGCCCCGAACTACATCACTGACCTAATATCCAAGTACCACCCAACACGCACACTCCGCTCCTCACAAGACCTTCTCTCTAGTTCCCTGGTCTCCTCCTCCAGGACTTCTCCAGGGTGTCACCCATCCTCTGGAACTCCCTGCCCCAACCCATCAGATTATCACCTACTCTCCTCTCCTTTAGGCGCACCCTGAAAACCCATCTCTTCAGGGAAGCCTACCCCACCCCCTGCTAACTTGCCGACCTCCTCCACTCCTCCTACCACTCCATCCCCCACAGCTATCTCCTTTTGTGCCACCATCCCCTCCCTCCTAGATTGTAAGCTCCAAGGATCAGGGCCCTCGATCCCCTCATGTATTGTATTGTATTGGTATTGTTCTGTCACATGTTCTGTCCCCTCTGTAATGTACAGCGCTGAGCGAACTATGGGGGCTTTATAAATACTGTATAATAATAATAATAATAATATAATAATAATATACTAAACAACAAATATAGATAATAGTAAAGATTAAAAATTAAATTTAGTTATAAGTGATCACCTTGTGGTGCTTCAGGAAGTATTTCTATCATTCTGTGGCCATAGGAATGTCAGAACATCTTCTCTGATAAATGGCTCCATAACCAACTACAAATGATGAATTCTGCAAGATCTATAAATTCAATCTTAAATCAAATATTTTTGGCAATAATTATATATATATCTTTTTATCTATAAACACCCAATACAACGCTATCAGTCTATGAACAATATGTAATAATAGATACAATATAACTCTTACAGTCTCACCGCTCCCAGAACCTGGAGTTGAGGCTTCGCCCAATGGGATGTAGTTGGGGCCTTCAAATGGTCCTCAAGACAAGATGGCAGCTGGACTCCTTCAGAAAAATGGCCGCAAGGAGTAAGTGAGAGAGAGTGCAGTGGGTTGCAGTTTTTAGGAAGAGTGTAGGAGTGTAGAAGTTCAGAGGTTCAGAGGTTCAGAAGTTCAGAGGTTC
Organism: Staurois parvus; assembly: GCF_062004578.1. Taxonomy (NCBI): domain Eukaryota; kingdom Metazoa; phylum Chordata; class Amphibia; order Anura; family Ranidae; genus Staurois; species Staurois parvus. Next base: position 162,675 of record NW_028318701.1, on the reverse strand, counting down.
AGAGGTTCAGAAGTTCAGAGGTTCAGAAGTTCAGAAGTTCAGAGGTTCAGAGGTTCAGAAGTTCAGAGGTTCAGAGGTTCAGAAGTTCAGAGGTTCAGAAGTTCAGAGGTTCAGAGGTTCAGAAGTTCAGAGGTTCAGAAGTTCAGAGGTTCAGAGGTTCAGAAGTTCAGAAGTTTAGTAGAAGTTTTTCAGAAGTTTGAGAAGTAGTATTAGAAGATCTCTAAGTTCTTCAGATGGGATAGATTTTGGCGTCTTCGGTTCTCATTTTGTTGATTGTTTTTTCTTTAGCTTTTTTTTTCAGCATGAGTATCCTTATGTGAGGTGTGTGGCTTTTTATACTATCTAATTCTTTTGTTTTTAAAAGACCCTCCCAACAGGCGTGTTGATTGGCCGGTCGGGAAGTGTGTGTACATATGATATGTCTCACCTGTCCACTGGGGGGCAGTCAGGGATCACAGAACAATGTGAGTAATAATGATGACTCTGCTTTGATTGGACCCAAGGTAACTTTAGGTGTTACATAGATATATGTCATCCAAATGTAGTTCATTCTTGGATCAGAACCATAGAAAGATATATGTTCATTCAGTTTCTTGATATTTAACCCCCCTGGCGGTATTCCTGAGTGTCGCTCGGGGTAAAATTTCAGTACCACAAGCGGTAACCCCCCCGAGCTACACTCGGGCTTACCATGCAGCGTTGCATAGGGATTCCCTGCAGCACTTACCTTGTCCTTCACTCCCATGCTGTGTCCCCTGCAGTGTCCCCGGCCATCTCCTCCGGCCGATGCCGGCTTCCGGCTTCTGTGTTCCGGTCCCTGTGACGTCGGGATGTACGGGCGCCGCCGGCGGCGGGAAATTTGAAAATTTAAAAAAAATTTCATTTTTTTTCAAAACGATTTCACATAGTAAAACATTGCTGTTTCAACCCATTTCACATACATTGTGTCCCGAGTGCTTTGTCCGGCGCCCTGCCTGCATTTTTACTGCCCTTTCTGCCTGGAAACTGAGAAACATCCATGGCGTCCAAAAAGCGTCCCTTTAGGTCAGACGCGGTTTTAGATCGGCTAGAGAACAGCGATAGTAAATCAGAACCACTTGCAGAATTGAGTGATAATGATTGGTGGGGGAAATTCCTCATCAGACACTGAAAACGATTCTGCGACTGAGCTCAGCGATGGGCCAACTTGGCGCTCTATTTCACATTTCAGTGTTTTTGGTTTGATTATATTATTGAATTACATTTATTATTATTATATTATTTTTTATGATTATTTATTATATTATAATTTATGATTTTGTGTTTCACATTTTATCCTCCCCGGGATGTTTACTAGACTCTTGTCCGGACAGATTTCAGGGAGTTATTCCTAAAAATTACAGCCTACAATAAAAAACGACATATTTCCATGCAGAATAATGTACCGCTTTGAGCACAGAAATCTGAAATAATCAGACCGCCAGGGAGGATAAACTGTGTGAAACATTTGATTTCTGATGGAAATATACAACTGACACCAATTCACAACATATCTTACTCTTCACCATTTCATACTTAATGTAGTGGAATGTCCCCAACTCTGCTGAGTATATTTGTGTGGAACCCTTTCTAACACCCCATTGATCATGTCTCTGTCTGCAGATATATCCAGTTCTTGGCTTCAGATGTCCCAAGTTTAACCTTTTGGTTTTAGAAAAGAAGTTCCCATGAATAGGAAACCCTCTGTGTACCTGTCCATTGTGGAGGAGTTGGGGTGTCCATTGTGTAGGAGTTGGGGTGTCCATTGTGTAGGAGTTGGGGTGTCCATTGTGTAGGAGTTGGGGTGTCCATTGTGGAGGAGTTGGGGTGTCCATTGTGTAGGAGTTGGGGTGTCTATTGTGGAGGAGTTAGGGTGTCCATTGTGGAGGAGTTGGGGTGTCCATTGTGTAGGAGTTGGGGTGTCCATTGTGTAGGAGTTGGGGTGTCCATTGTGTAGGAGTTGGGGTGTCCATTGTGGAGGAGTTAGGGTGTCCATTGTGTAGGAGTTGGGGTGTCCATTGTGGAGGAGTTGGGGTGTCAATTGTGTAGGAGTTGGGGTGTCCATTGTGGAGGAGTTGGGGTGTCAATTGTGTAGGAGTTGGGGTGTCCATTGTGTAGGAGTTGGGGTGTCCATTGTGTAGGAGTTGGGGTGTCCATTGTGTAGGAGTTTGGGTGTCCATTGTGTTGGACTTAGGGTGTCAATTGTGTAGGAGTTGGGGTGTCAATTGTGTAGGAGTTGGGGTGTCCATTGTGGAGGAGTTGGGGTGTCAATTGTGTAGGAGTTGGGGTGTCCATTGTGGAGGAGTTGGGGTGTCCATTGTGTAGGAGTTGGGGTGTCCATTGTGTAGGAGTTGGGGTGTCCATTGTGGAGGAGTTGGGGTGTCCATTGTGAAGGAGTTGGGCTGTCCATTGTGGAGGAGTTGGGGTGTCCATTGTGTAGCAGTTGGGGTGTCCATTGTGAAGGAGTTGGGGTGTCTATTGTGGAGGAGTTGGGGTGTCCATTGTGGAGGAGTTGGGGTGTCCATTGTGGAGGAGTTGGGCTGTCCATTGTGTAGGAGTTGGGATGTTCATTGTGTAGGAGTTGGGGTGTCCATTGTGGAGGAGTTGGGGTGTCCATTGTGTAGGAGTTGGGGTGTCCATTGTGGAGGAGTTGGGGTGTCCATTGTGTAGGAGTTGGGGTGTCCATTGTGTAGGAGTTGGGGTGTCCATTGGGGAGGAGTTGGGGTGTCCATTGTGTAGGAGTTGGGGTGTCCATTGTGTAGGAGTTGGGGTGTCCATTGGGGAGGAGTTGGGGTGTCCATTGTGTAGGAGTTGGGGTGAACAACCAGTTATACTTGTAACCTTCATGGATAATATATAATACAGGATATATTGTGACAGTTCCAGAAGTTTGTTTGTTCATCATATTTCCAAGGTTTTGGGTGAACCTTCAGCCAGTTAGGTTTCCGTCTCATTATTATTATTATTATTATTATTATACAGTATTTATAAAGCGCCGATAGTTGGCTCAGCGCTGTACATTACAGAGGGGGACAGAACATGTGACAGAACAATACCAATACAATGTGATACATGAGGGGATCGAGGGCCCTGATCCTGGGAGCTGACAATCTATGAGGGAGGGGCTGATCCTGGGAGCTGACAATCTAGGAGGGAGGGGTGGTGGCACAGGAGGAGATAGCTGCGTCTCCTCATTGTTCTTTGGTCAGGTGTGATGGCTCGCTGTCCACAGAGGAGTGTTTGATTCTATAATTCCCTTTCCTGCAGTGAAGTCTCCTGATTCCGCAGACAATGGCGATTGTTTAGAAAACACACTTTTGCAGATCTGAGAGTCACCAACATCAGATCCACCATTATCTTTCTGGGGGGACTTTGTTTGATCACCTGGAGGCATTTCAATAGTACATTGTGTCTGGAACAAGTCTCTTCATCTCATTGTCTCTGTGATCCACTACAAGGTCATTTGAATTCTAACCATGAAATGTTAACCCCTCACAGACAGCTGGGCTTCTTACTGTTGGAAATCATATTTTTAATGAATAGTCCCCCAAAAGTCACTACACATTGACACCATTGATGGGATCTATTTCTTCTATTGACACCATCAATGGGAAACTATTCCTCCCAGTGACACCATCAATGGGGTACTATCTCTTCCATTGACACCATGGATGGGATCTATTTCTTCTATTGACACCATCAATGGGGCACTATTCAACCCACTGAAACCATCAAGGAGCACTATTCTTCCCAGTGACACTATCGATGGGAAACTATTCCTCCCAGTGACACCATCAATGGGTTACTATCCCTTCCATTGACACCAATGATGGGACTCTATTCCTTCCACTGACACCATCAATGGGAAACTATTCCTCCCAGTGACACCATCAATGGGGTAATATCCCTTCCATTGACACCATTGATGGGACTCTATTCCTTCCACTGACACCATCAATGGGAAACTATTCCTCCCAGTGACACCATCAATGGGGTAATATCCCTTCCATTGACACCATTGATGGGACTCTATTCTTTCCACTGACACCATCAATGGGAAACTATTCGTCCTAATGACACCATCGATGGAAAACTATTCCTCCTACTGACACCATCAATGGGGCACTATTCAACCCACTGACACCATCAAGGAGCACTATTCTTCCCAGTGACACCATCGAGGGGGAATTGGTCTTCCTACAGACACCATCATCGGGACATTATTCCTTCCACTGACACCATCGAGGGGCACTAGTCCCCCTACTGACACCATTGATGGGGCACCATTTCTCCTACCAGCACCATCAAGGGGCACTAGTTTTCCTACTGACACCATCATTGGGGCACTATTCCTCCAGTTGATACCATAGAGGGGCACTATTCCTCCTACTTATATCAAGAATGGGAAATTGTTTACTCCCACTGACATCATCTATTCCTCAATCCGACACCATTGATTGGGCACCATTTCTCCCACTGACACCATCATTGGGACACTGTTCCTTCCACTGACATCATTGACAAGGCACTATTCCTACATCAGACACTATTGATGGGGCACTATACTTCCCACTGACACCATCGAGAAAGCACTATTCCTTCTATTGACACCATCAATGGGGCATTACTCCTCTCACTGACACTATCAATGGGGTACTATTCCTCCCACTGACACCAATGACGGGGCACTATTCCTCCCACTGACACCAATGATGGGGCACTATTTCTCCCACTGACACCAATGATGGGGCACTATTCCTGCCACTGATACCAATGATGGGGCACTATTCCTCCCACTGACACCAATGATGGGGCACTATTCCTCCCACTCACACCAATGATGGGGCACTATTCCTCCCACTGACACCAATGATGGGGCACTATTCCTGCCACTGATACCAATGATGGGGCACTATTCCTCCCACTGACACCAATGATGGGGCACTATTCCTCCCACTGACATCAATGATGGGGCACTATTCCTCCCACTCACACCAATGATGGGGCACTATTCCTCCCACTGACACCAATGATGGGGCACTATTCCTGCCACTGATACCAATGATGGGGCACTATTCCTCCCACTGACACCAATGATGGGGCACTATTCCTCCCACTGACATCAATGATGGGGCACTATTCCTCCCACTGACACCATTGATGGGACGCTATTCCTCCCACTGACACCAATGATGGGATGCTATTCCTCCCACTGACACCAATGATGGGGCACTATTCCTCCCACTGACACCAATGATGGGGCACTATTCCTCCCACTGACACCATCAATGGGGCACTATTCCTCCCACCGACACCAATGATGGGGCACTATTCCTCCCACTGACACCAACGATGGGGCACTATTCCTCCCACTGACACCATCAATGGGGCACTATTCCTCCCACCGACACCAATGATGGGGCACTATTCCCCCCACTGATACCAATGATGGGGCACTATTCTCCCACTGACACCATCAATGGGGCACTTTTCCTCCCACTGACACCAGAGATGGGGCACTATTCCTCCCACTGACACCAATGATGGGACACTATTCCTCCCACTGACACCAGTTATGGGGCACTATTCCTCCCACTGACACCAATGATGGGGCACTATTCCTCCCACTGACACCAATGATGGGGCACTATTCCTCCCACTGATACCAATGATGGGGCACTATTCCTCCCACTGACACCAATGATGGGGCACTATTCCTCCCACTGATACCAATGATGGGGCACTATTCCTCCCACTGATACCAATGATGGGGCACTATTCCTCCCACCGACACCAATGATGGGGCACTATTCCTCCCACTGACACCACACCATCAATGGGGCACTATTCCTCCCACTGACACCATCAATGGGGCACGTATATAAAGAATGGGGCATTTCTTCTCCCGCAGGTCACAGTCTGCACCCCGTGAAGCCTGAAGTAAACTGGTCCTTTGTTGAGGTTTGGAGTCCCCGGATTTGGTGAGTAGTGAGTGACACCATTAGGTGTTCACCATCCCAATGCAGAAGTTGGAGGAAGGCCGTTCCTTTATGGAAGGACAGGGACTTGAGGAATGCTCCTCAGGGCTCCCTAGTAGGCCTCTCAGACAGGGGGCTGTGCGGGTGATGGGGGGTGCAAGGATGGACAAGAGGGTCCTTCCCCAAACTCCAAGTAGTACCTCGGGGTAATGCAGGTTCTGCCCCTGAGGAATCTCTTCTACTGTAGCACCTTCTTTGTTAGGCTGCTTGTGGGTAGAGCAGAGAAAACCCAGGGAGCAGAGAACCCCCGGAGAGCAGAGAACCCCCAGAGAGCAGAGAACCCCCAGAGAGCAGAGAACCCCCAGAGAGCAGAAAACCCCCGGAGAGCAGAGAACCCCCGGAGAGCAGAGAACCCCCGGAGAGCAGAGAACCCCCAGAGAGCAGAGAACACTGGGCGAGCAGAGAACACCTGGAGAGCAGAGAACCCCTAGAGAGCAGAGAACCCCTGGAAAGCAGAGAACCCCCGGAAAGCAGAGAACCCCCGGAGAGCAGAGAACCCCCGGAGAGCAGAGAGCCCCCGGAGAGCAGAGAACACTCGGAGAGCAGAGAGCCCCCGGAGAGCAGAGAACACTCGGAGAGCAGAGAACACTCGGAGAGCAGAGAACACCCAAGGAGCAGAGAACACCTGGAGAGTAGAGAACCCCTAGAGAGCAGAGAACACCGGGCGAGCAGAGAACACCTGGAGAGTAGAGAACCCCTAGAGAGCAGAGAACACCGGGCGAGCAGAGAACACCTGGAGAGTAGAGAACCCCTAGAGAGCAGAGAACACCGGGCGAGCAGAGAACCCCTAGAGAGCAGAGAACACCTGGAGAGCAGAGAACCCCTAGAGAGCAGAGAACACCTGGAGAGTAGAGAACCCCTAGAGAGCAGAGAACACCTGGAGAGTAGAGAACCCCTAGAGAGCAGAGAACCCCTGGAGAGCAGAGAACACCTGGAGAGTAGAGAACACCTGGAGAGTAGAGAACCCCCGGAGAGCAGAGAACCCCCAGAGAGCAGAGAACACCGGGCGAGCAGAGAACACCTGGAGAGTAGAGAACCCCCGAAGAGTACAGAACCCCTAGAGAGCAGAGAACACCGGGCGAGCAGAGAACACCTGGAGAGTAGAGAACCCCTAGAGAGCAGAGAACACCGGGCGAGCAGAGAACACCTGGAGAGTAGAGAACCCCTAGAGAGCAGAGAACACCGGGTGAGCAGAGAAACCCCTAGAGAGCAGAGAACACCTGGAGAGCAGAGAACACCTAGAAAGCAGAGAACACCTGGAGAGTAGAGAACACCTGGAGAGTAGAGAACACCTGGAGAGTAGAGAATCCCCAGAGAGCAGAGAACCCCCAGAGAGCAGAGAACCCCCGGAGAGCAGAGAACACGCAGAGAGCAGAGAACACGCAGAGAGCAGAGAACCCCTAGAGAGTAGAGAACACCTGGAGAGTAGAGAACACCTGGAGAGTAGAGAACACCTGGAGAGTAGAGAACCACCAGAGAGCAGAGAACCCCCAGAGAGCAGAGAACCCCCAGAGAGCAGAGAACACCCAGAGAGCAGAGAATCCCCGGAGATCAGAGAGCAGAGAACACCCGCAGAGAAGAGAACCCCAGGATCCTTGGTGAGATAGAACAATATATTAGCACAGGTCCAACAATGCGCCATCAGACGCAGCCAAACGGAGCCACTTACAGAACTGCAGCAGGGATCTTGAGATGAATCCGACAGCTTCTGCCAGGAGGGGCGGTAATGCGGCCTGTCCATGCAGCACCCAAATGGGAGTGAAGATCCTGCAGATTCCCTACTTCTCTAGAACCTTTCCCTTACTGCTAACAGCTGTTCCAGCCAGACGGGGAACCTGTCCCTACACTAGCCACTCACACAAAGAGTTCTATACCCAGGAACCAGGGTCCTAAATAGGCTCTGCCCTACCCAAGATGGCCGTTGAGGTCATGTGGGGTGTCAGCATCCAATCTGATGGCTGCAGAAAGTCATAGAAGAACCAAGTTCCTCACAGCTTCCTTCCCCTACTGAATTGCCGCTTCGGTCAAGCGCCACATACAGAGTGCAGTACGAACTGCACCTGCATTTGTCAGGGTCCTGTCCACAGCAGAAGTTCTGGAAGATCTGGCATTTCTGCCAGTAACCTGCATGGCCGCAGAAGCACACATCAGCCTCAGTTTGGTGCCAGACAGCCTTTATAAGGAGGCTCATCACTTCCTCAAGTTGCTGGTTGATCTCTAGCTCCCCGTGCCCTGTTCCTGGTTCCTGTGATTGTGACCTGTGATTTCCTGTTACCGACTCGGCTTGCTCCTGGACCCGTCTCTGCTTTACCTCTGCTTTACTCCTGATCTGACCTCGGCTTGGCTTACGGATTCTCTCTCTCTCTCTCTCTCTCTCTCTCTCTCTCGCTCCTCTGTGTATGACCTCGGCTATCCCATCTGACTATGACCGCTCTGATTCCCACCTGGTACCTCACCTTGGCTTGAACCGACTACCCAGCAAACATCCAAATCCCGGAAGGGCTTGCATACCACGCACAGGCGCCTCCTGTCTGCAGACCTATCTCCGTGCACCAGCTGTGCTTCTGAGGGGACCACCAACCAGCACTCCTACAGGCGACCTGTGCAACTTTGGGCCTGACTCCCGCTGTCCCACTCTCAGGGGAGTCCGGAACTTAGCCACAAGGGAAACCCTCTCTCCACTGGCCTCCATCACCAGGTACGTGATAGTATGTGTGATGGAGGAGGGATACAGGGAGAGACCAATGTGTGTGTGATGGAGGAGGGATACAGGGAGAGACCAATGTGTGTGTGCCGGAGGAGGGATACAGGGGGAGAACAGTGTGTGTGCAGGAGGAGGGATACAGGGGGAGAGACCAATGTGTGTGTGATGGAGGAGGGATACATGGGGGGAGACCAATGTGTGTGCTGGAGGAAGGATACAGGGGAGAGACCAATGTGTGTGTGCCGGAGGAGGGATACAGGGGGAGACCAATGTGTGTGTGCAGGAGGAGGGATACATGGGGGGAGACCAATGTGTGTCTGCTGGAGGAAGGATACATGGGGGGAGACCAATGTGTGTGTGCTGGAGGAAGGATACAGGGGAGAGACCAATGTGTGTCTGCTGGAGGAAGGATACAGGGGAGAGACCAATGTGTGTGTGCTGGAGGAGGGATACATGGGGGGAGACCAATGTGTGTCTGCTGGAGGAAGGATACAGGGGAGAGACCAATGTGTGTGTGCTGGAGGAGGGATACAGGGGGGGAGACCAATGTGTGTGATGGAGGAGGGATACAGGGGAGAGACCAATGTGTGTGTGCTGGAGGAGGGATACAGGGGGAAACCAATGTGTGTGTGCTGGAGGAGGGATACATGGGGGGAGACCAATGTGTGTCTGCTGGAGGAAGGATACATGGGGGGAGACCAATGTGTGTGTGCTGGAGGAGGGATAAAGGGGGAAACCAATGTGTGTGTGCCGGAGGAGGGATACAGGGGGAGAGACCAATGTGTGTGTGCAGGAGGAGGGATACATGGGGGGAGACCAATGTGTGTCTGCTGGAGGAAGGATACATGGGGGAGACCAATGTGTGTGTGCTGGAGGAGGGATACAGGGGAGAGACCAATGTGTGTCTGCTGGAGGAAGGATACAGGGGAGAGACCAATGTGTGTGTGCTGGAGGAGGGATACAGGGGGGGAGACCAATGTGTGTCTGCTGGAGGAAGGATACAGGGGAGAGACCAATGTGTGTGTGCTGGAGGAGGGATACAGGGGGGGAGACCAATGTGTGTGATGGAGGAGGGATACAGGGGAGAGACCAATGTGTGTGTGCTGGAGGAGGGATACAGGGGGAAACCAATGTGTGTGTGCTGGAGGAGGGATACATGGGGGGAGACCAATGTGTGTCTGCTGGAGGAAGGATACAGGGGAGAGACCAATGTGTGTGTGCTGGAGGAGGGATACAGGGGGGGAGACCAATGTGTGTGATGGAGGAGGGATACAGGGGAGAGACCAATGTGTGTGTGCTGGAGGAGGGATAAAGGGGGAAACCAATGTGTGTGTGCCGGAGGAGGGATACAGGGGGAGAGACCAATGTGTGTGTGATGGAGGAGGGATACAGGGGGAGACCAATGTGTGTGTGCTGGAGGAGGGATACAGGGAGAGACCAATGTGTGTGCTGGAGGAGGGATACAGGGGGAGACCAATGTGTGTGTGCTGGAGGAGGGATACAGGGCAGACCAATGTGTGTGTGCTGGAGGAGGGATACAGGGGAGACCAATGTGTGTGTGCTGGAGGAGGTATAGAGGGGGAGACCAATGTGTGTGCTGGAGGAGGGATACAGGGGGAGACCAATGTGTCTGCTGGAGGAGGGATACAGGGAGAGACCAATGTGTGTGTGCTGGAGGAGGGATACAGGAGGGAGACCAATGTGTGTGCTGGAGGAGGGATACAGGGAGAGACCAATGTGTGTGTGCTGGAGGAGGGATACAGGGGGAGACCAATGTGTGTGTGCTGGAGGAGGGATACAGGGGGGAGACCAATGTGTGTGTGCTGGAGGAGGGATACAGGGGGAGACCAATGTGTGTGTGCTGGAGGAGGGATACAGGGGAGAGACCAATGTGTGTGCTGGAGGAGGGATACAGGGGGGAGACCAATGTGTGTGCCGGAGGAGGGATACAGGGGGGAGACCAATGTGTGTGTGCTGGAGGAGGGATACAGGGGAGAGACCAATGTGTGTGCTGGAAGAGGGATACAGGGGGAGACCAATGTGTGTGCCGGAGGAGGGATACAGGGGGGAGACCAATGTGTGTGTGCCGGAGGAGGGATACAGGTAGAGACCAATGTGTGTGCTGGAGGAGGGATACAGGGGGAGACCAATGTGTGTGTGCCGGAGGAGGGATACAGGGGAGAGACCAATGTGTGTGCTGGAGGAGGGATACAGGGGGAGACCAATGTGTGTGTGCTGGAGGAGGGATACAGGGGGGGAGACCAATGTGTGTGATGGAGGAGGGTTACAGGGGAGAGACCAATGTGTGTGTGCTGGAGGAGGGATACAGGGGGAAACCAATGTGTGTGTGCCGGAGGAGGGATACAGGGGGGAGACCAATGTGTGTGTGATGGAGGAGGGATACAGGGGGAGACCAATGTGTGTGTGATGGAGGAGGGATACAGGGGAGAGACCAATGTGTGTGTGATGGAGGAGGGATACAGGGGAGAGACCAATGTGTGTGTGCTGGAGGAGGGATACAGGGAGAGACCAATGTGTGTGCTGGAGGAGGGATACAGGGGGAGACCAATGTGTGTGTGCTGGAGGAGGGATACAGGGCAGACCAATGTGTGTGTGCTGGAGGAGGGATACAGGGGAGACCAATGTGTGTGCCGGAGGAGGGATACAGGGGGGAGACCAATGTGTGTGTGCTGGAGGAGGGATACAGGGGGAGACCAATGTGTGTGTGCTGGAGGAGGGATACAGGGGAGAGACCAATGTGTGTGCTGGAGGAGGGATACAGGGGGGAGACCAATGTGTGTGCCGGAGGAGGGATACAGGGGGGAGACCAATGTGTGTGTGCTGGAGGGGGGATACAGGGGAGAGACCAATGTGTGTGCTGGAGGAGGGATACAGGGGGAGACCAATGTGTGTGCCGGAGGAGGGATACAGGGGGGAGACCAATGTGTGTGTGCCGGAGGAGGGATACAGGTAGAGACCAATGTGTGTGCTGGAGGAGGGATACAGGGGGAGACCAATGTGTGTGTGATGAAGGAGGGATACAGGGGGGGAGACCAATGTGTGTGCTGGAGGTGGGATACAGGGAGAGACCAATGTGTGTGTGCTGGAGGAGGGATACATGGGGGGAGACCAATTTGTGTGCTGGAGGAGGGATACAGGGGGAGAGACCAATGTGTCTGTGCTGGAGGAGGGATACAGGGGGAGACCAATGTGTGTGTGCTGGAGGAGGGATACAGGGGGGAGAGACCAATGTGTGTGTGCCGGAGGAGGGATACAGTGGGAGAGACCAATGTGTGTGTGCCGGAGGAGGGATACAGGGGGAGACCAATGTGTGTGTGACGGAGGAGGGATACAGGGGGAGACCAATGTGTGTGTGCTGGAGGAGCGATACAGGGGGAGAGACCAATGTGTTTGTGCCGGAGGAGGGATACAGGGGGAAACCAATGTGTGTGTGCTGGAGGAGGGATACAGGGGGAGACCAATGTGTGTGTGCTGGAGGAGGGATACAGGGGGAGACCAATGTGTGTGTGCTGGAGGAGGGATACAGGGGGAGACCAATGTGTGTGTGCTGGAGGAGGGATACAGGGGGAGACCAATGTGTGTGTGCTGGAGGAGGGATACAGTATAAAGTTCCTTTACCTTGTTACGCAGGACTTTTGACAGTTATTTTCTGCTCCCCATGGCTCAGTATCTAGCCCGCTCCATGTGAGAGCTAACAAACACACTATATATACACAGACTCTAATTGCAATTTAAAAGCCACAGATGTGGGAAATTTCCCTTTAATTTCCATTGTACCCCGTGTGTGTTCCCTTGTGTGTCTGTACCAAGACTGAACATTCTAGGGGGTGGAGACTTCTGATCTGGGGGGCGGAGACTTCTTATCCGGGGGCGGAGACTTCTGATCCGGGGGCGGAGACTTCTGATCCGGGGGTGGAGACTTCTGATCTGGGGGGCGAGACTTCTGATCTGGGGGCGGACACTTCTGATCCGGGGGCGGAGACTTCTGAGCTGGCCATTTTTTTGTGATTTCTGTTATCATTAGGATTTAAGAAGCAGCCAAATAACCATGTGATCATAAATGGCTTCTTGTCATCATTATCTTTAACCCCTCACCTACGGGGCACTTCTACCCGCTACCTGCCTCCTGGGCAGTGTCACCCCCCTCCTACCCACCGGGCACTTCTACCCCCTTCCTGCCCACCGGGCACTTCTACCCCCTTCCTGCCTACCAGACACTTCTACCCCCTTCCTGCCCACCGGGCACTTCTACCCCCTTCCTGCCTACCAGACACTTCTACCCCCTTCCTGCCTACCAGGCACTGTCACCCCCTTCCTACCCACCGGGCACTTCTACCCCCTTCCTGCCCACCGGGCACTTCTACCCCCTTCCTGCCTACCAGACACTTCTACCCCCTTCCTACCCACCGGGCACTTCTACCCCCTTCCTGCCCACCGGGCACTTCTACCCCATTCCTGCCTACCAGACACTTCTACCCCCTTCCTGCCTACCGGGCACTTCTACCCCCTTCCTGCCTACCGGACACTTCTACCCCCTTCCTGCCTACCGGGCACTTCTACCCCCTTCCTGCCTACCGGGCACTTCTACCTCCTTCCTGCCTACCGGGCACTTCTACCCCCTTCCTGCCTACAGGGCACTTCTACCCCCTTCCTGCCTACCGGGCACTTCTACCCCCTTCCCGCCTACAGGGCACTTCTACCCCCTTCCTGCCTACCGGGCACTTCTACCCCCTTCCTGCTTACAGGACACTTCTACCCCCTTTCTGCCTACTGGGCACTGTCACCCCCATCTTGCCTACCGGGCACTGTCACCCCCATCTTACCCAATGGGCACTTCTACACCCTTCCTGCCTACCAGGCACTTCTACCCCCTTCCTGCCCACCAGACACTTCTACACCCTTCCTGCCTACCAGGCACTTCTACCCCCTTCCTGCCCACTGGACACTTCTACCCCCTTCCTGCCCACCGGGCACATCTACCCCCTTCCTGCCTACAGGACACTTCTACCCCCTTCCTGCCTACAGGACACTTCTACCCCCTTCCTGCCTACAGGACACTTCTACCCCCTTCCTGCCTACAGGACACTTCTACCCCCTTCCTGCCTACAGGACACTTCTACCCCCTTCCTGCCTACAGGGCACTTCTACCCCCTTCCTGCCTACCGGACACTTCTACCCCCTTCCTGCCTACCGGGCACTTCTACCCCCTTCCTGCCTGCAGGGCACTTCTACCCCCTTCCTGCCTACCGGACACTTCTACCTCCTTCCTGCCTACCGGGCACTTCTACCCCCTTCCCGCCTACAGGGCACTTCTACCCCCTTCCTGCCTACAGGACACTTCTACCCCCTTCCTGCCTACAGGACACTTCTACCTCCTTCCTGCCTACCGGACACTTCTACCCCCTTCCTGCTTACCGGGCACTTCTACCCCCTTCCTGCCTACAGGACACTTCTACCCCCTTCCTGCCTACAGCGCACTTCTATCCCCTTCCTGCCTGCTGGGCACTTCTACCCTCTTCCTGCCTGCCGGGCACTTCTACCCCCTTCCTGCCTGCCGGGCACTTCTACCCCCTTCCTGCCTACAGGACACTTCTACCCCCTTCCTGCCTACCGGGCACTTCTACCCCCTTCCTGCCTACAGGGCACTTCTACCCCCTTCCTGCCTACCGGGCACTTCTACCCCCTTCCTGCCTACCAGAGACTTCTACCCCCTTCCTGCCTACAGGGCACTTCTACCCCCTTCCTGCCTACAGGGCACTTCTACCCTCTTCCTGCCTACAGGGCACTTCTACCCCCTATCTGCCTACCGAGCACTTGTACCCCCTTCCTGCATACAGGACACTTCTACCCCCTTCCTGCCTACCGGACACTTCTACCCCCTTCCTGCCTACCGGGCACTTCTACCCCCTTCCTGCCGACAGGGCACTTCTACCCCCTTCCTGCCTACCGGGCACTTCTACCCCCTTCCTGCCTACCGGAGACTTCTACCCCCTTCCTGCCTACAGGGCACTTCTACCCCCTTCCTGCCTACAGGGCACTTCTACCCCCTTCCTGCCTACCGGGCACTTCTACCCCCTTCCTGCCTACAGGGCACTTCTACCCCCTATCTGCCTACCGAGCACTTGTACCCCCTTCCTGCCTACAGGACACTTCTACCCCCTTCCTGCCTACCGGACACTTCTACCCTCTTCCTGCCTACAGGGCACTTCTACCCCCTTCCTGCCTACAGGGCACTTCTACCCTCTTCCTGCCTACAGGGCACTTCTACCCCCTTCCTGCCTACAGGGCACTTCTACCCCCTTCCTGCCTACAGGACACTTCTACCCCCTTCCTGCCCACCGGGCACTTCTACCCCCTTCCTGCCTACAGGACACTTCTACCCCCTTCCTGCCTACCGGACACTTCTACCCTCTTCCTGCCTACAGGGCACTTCTACCCCCTTCCTGCCTACAGGGCACTTCTACCCTCTTCCTGCCTACAGGGCACTTCTACCCCCTTCCTGCCTACAGGGCACTTCTACCCTCTTCCTGCCTACAGGGCACTTCTACCCCCTTCCTGCCTACAGGACACTTCTACCTCCTTCCTGCCTACAGGACACTTCTACCCCCTTCCTGCCTACAGGACACTTCTACCCCCTTCCTGCCTACCGAGCACTTCTACCCCCTTCCTGCCTACAGGACACTTCTACCCCCTTCCTGCCTACAGGGCACTTCTACCCCCTTCCTGTCTACAGGGCACTTCTACCCCCTTCCTGCCTACAGGGCACTTCTACCCCCTTCCTGCCTACCGGGCATTGTCACCCTCTTCCTGCCCAGGCCATTTTTATAATTTTTTTCACACAAATAGAGCATTTTTTTGTTTTTGGAAAAAAAATGTTTTCTTTGTTTCTATTATAAAATTTTGCAAACATAATTTTTCTCTTTCACTGATGTGCGTTGATGAAGCTGCACTGATAGGCAGCTCTGACGGGCACTGATAGGCAGCACTGACGGGCACTGATAGGTAGCTCTGACGGGCACTGATAGGCAGCACTGACGGGCACTGATAGGTAGCTCTGACGGGCACTGATAGGCAGCACTGACGGGCACTGATAGGTAGCTCTGACGGGCACTGATAGGCAGCACTGACGGGCACTGATAGGTAGCTCTGATGGGCACTGATAGGCAGCTCTGATGGGCACTGATAGGCAGCTCTGATGGGCACTGATAGGCAGCACTGACGGGCACTGATAGGTAGCTCTGATGGGCACTGATAGGCAGCTCTGATGGGCACTGATAGGCAGCACTGACTGGCACTGATAGGTAGCTCTGACGGGGACTGATAGGCAGCACTGACGGGCACTGATGAGGTGGCACTGATAGGCGGCACTGGTGAGCTGGCACTGATATTCAACAATGATTGGCACTGATAGGCGGCACTGATGGACACTGATGAGTGGCATTGACTGACGGCACTGACTGGCGGCACTGCTGGGTACTGAAGGCTGGCACTGCTGGGCAGCACTGATGGGTGGCAATGCTGGGCACAGATGCACGGCACTGGTGGGTGGCACTGCTGGGTACTGAAGGCTGGCACTGCTGGGCAGCACTGATGGGTGGCAATGCTGGGCACAGATGCACGGCACTGGTGGGTAGCACTGCTGGGTACTGAAGGCTGGCACTGCTGGGCAGCACTGATGGGTGGCAATGCTGGGCACTGGTGGGCAGCACAGCTGGGCACAGATGCACGGCACTGGTGGGTGGCACTGCTGGGCACTGGTGGGCACAGGTGGGCGGCACAGCTGGGCACAGATGCACGGCACTGGTGGGCAGCACTGGTGGGCACCGATCACCAGGACACTGATCATCAGTGCCCTGATAATTGGTGCTGATCCATCCTCTAACAATTGCCGGTTCTCAGTAGTCCTTTCCTCATGCTGTGACAGTGTGAGGAAAGTGCAGCCGAGAACCAGCAATTGCATTTCCCGGTGATCTGCTGTCATTGTCATCCTACGGACACAGCGATCACAGAGACCGCAGGGTGCATGCCCCCAGGGGCCCGAGGGAGGGCGCGTTTTGGGAGGATGTCATATGACACCCTCCCAGAACTGGCCAGCCACAGTGAAGAAGAATTATATATATATAATATTTTTGTGTATTTTCATTCTTGAGGGATCTTAGATTTATTAAGTGTCAATATTAATTTCAATCACAGGGAGGTATGCAGCCGATGTTTCCAGAACCATTCATTTGGATGTGTGGGGATGGGTGGAGACAATTTCTGAATGAGGTCATTGGTAAATGTTGACATTTGAATCATGAACACATTGAATTCCGGGATTCCAATCTTCGCTCCACAATACAGGATATATAGGTGGACTATTGCTGAGGGAAAAGTCTCTGAATCACCTTCTCTACATTGGGCACCAAGGACATTTTGTATCTCTTCAATCTATCTTTTGGAATGAGGTCCTCTACGGTGAGGTGGTCATCCTGCTTACAATGGAAGAGAATTGACATTTTTTTAGATAATTCCTTCGAAATTCCTCTAAACTGCAGAGCTGAGTGAATAGATGCCTGAAATACGTCTCGGGGATTCACAATCATTTTCCGTGCATTGAAGATTTCCTTAATCACAGGGACTTGGAGAAGGTGAGTGAGAATATTGACCCCGGGAACATGGGACCACATGTCAAATCCAGAGATGTTGACTGAAGTAGGGAAGACGTAATTCGCAATGCAGAAGACACTTGTACCTGGGTGTTTATTCTGGAGACTCTCCATCAGTGATGACCAGTCCCAGTCCTTGACTGGAAGAATAATTTCATCTATGTCATGGAGGAGAACAAACCTACTTTTGTACATGTTTCTGTATAGACAATCATTTAAGGTTGCAGTTTGTCCAAAGTATCCAATCTCTGCAGTGAGTCCTTTGGAATACTGCCATTTATTTGATGTCTGAAGATGGTGGTCTATTGGCCATGACACCACCTCTAGAGTTCCTTCATCAATGTAATGGCGCAACACCTTATCTACAGCCTGGGAGCAGCTGGTGTTATAGATAGTGACTCTTGAGGCCCCCAGAATCTTGTACATCTCAATACTCTGGATCATCTGGAGGACATTGTTGTAGTTTCCAAACAAAGTAGGGATACAGACAGTGAAATTGGAGGAGATTGGTGGCGGTGGACGGTTTCTGACTTCAAACAGGAGGCTCTGACTTGTATTTGTGGAGATAGTTGAAGAGAAGGACATATAAATGTAATTACATCCAGAGGGTTCTGCACATAGAAGATCTGCTGTTCCATACGGGAACCCAAATCTGTCACTGTGAAGATCTATTTCTGCCCTCATGAAGACATTCTGATTGGAGGAACAATGGAAGATACAGTAGAGTTCCTTCACAGATACATGGAGGATGGTGATGACCCGGACTGATTGGCCAAGTCTAGGCTCATAATATGGAGAGATGATAAATGTTCGATGATCCAGAGCAGTAATGGTGTCTGTGGCAATGGGAAGTTCCTGGAAATTCATCTTCACTGTGGCAATGGGAAGTTCCTGACAACTCGTCTTCTGATGTCCCATTTCTGTATGGTAGGAGTATAAAAGGATAGCAGTGCAAATAATAATGGACAGTGCGCAGAACATGTATCTAGAAGACCTCAACATTCTGGTCCCATCAAGTGATCACAGCTGTAAGAAGACAGGAAACAGAGAATACAACATAAAATACGTTCAGTGAGATTCACAATCTGTAACTGTAATGTAGAAATAAGTGAATTGTTCTGTACCAGAGGAGCTTACACTCTGCACCAGAGAGGTTGTGCTGCAGTTGCTCTCCCTCTCCAGACAGTAGGGGGCCAGGCCTGCTCGCCAGGGGGCTAGGCTCAGACCATGCTCCCCCTGAGGGACCCAGCTTGCCCTCCCATACTTCACCAGCACCTGAAGACCTTGGCTGTGGCCCTAAAAGAGGGGAATCCCTCCCTGTCTTCAGAGAGCGGGTTGCTGATTATCTGGTGAGAATTGCGAAGGAGGAGGAAAAGTTGATGAATCTGAAAGCAGACTACAAGAAGAAGAAAGTTCTCCATGACAAGGCATGGAGCAGCAAGCGGCAGAGTCTGAAGCCGGAGATGAAAGGTTTGGAGGACGTCAGGAAGCAGCGGCAGAGTCTGAAGCCGGAGATGAAGGGTTTGGAGGTCGCCATTAGGAAGCAGCAGAATCTGGTAAAGGCACTGAAGGAGAAGAGCGGAGCTTTTGAAGAAAAGTTCCGGAATGAGGAAAGGTTCCGGAAGATGAAAGGAGACTCCGGTAAGGATCCAGCATCGGCGGTGGCAGTACGGGTGGAGAGCGAGGAGGGGGTCCAGGATGCTGCCCCTGCTATCCCATCCACCTCAGGATCTGCTTCCCTGGAGGAAATGTCAGCCTCTGCTTCCCTCCCTCCACAGCAAGCTGGAGGAACAGCACAGGAGGTAGAGGAACATGGCGGAGGGCTGCTAAAGTTCATTGAGGAATTGGAGTCTTCCCTAATTGGAAGAACCTTCCGCTTTTCTGAGGACTCTGAGGATGAGGATGACGGTGAGGACTCTGTACCTGGTCCTGTAAAGGAGAAAAAAACAGAAAAGCCATGCTTTATTAAAAGTGCCAGTTTGGACTCCAACATGGACAGCCATGTGCACTGCAGTGTTTTGGAGGGAAATCCTCCAGTGTGTGCACAGAGCTCTGCAGGGAAGATGGCTGCTGTGCCTGCAGGACTGCACTCTGCTGGGACTGTGGACTCTGATACCTGGAACCCTTTGACTGTGGACTCTGATACCAGGGACCCTGTGACTGTGGACTCTGATACCAGGGACCCTGTGACTGTGGACTCTGCTGGGGGGAAGGTAAAGGTGGGATCTGAGACTTTTTCTGGACAATCCCTGCTGATGGCTGCAAATGCAGCAGAAAATGGTGGGAGGGAAGATGTCAGCTGCACTGTGAAAGGTGTTGCTGAAACCCAGGGGAGAGTGACCAGGAGTGGAAGGCTTTTACCTAAGAGGAGTATGTTGGGGGAGGGGGAGACAGGAGCATCTGGTGTGAGTGGGTCTGCTGGGAGCAGTAGTGCCACGAGTGAAAGGAAACCTGTGAATGATAAGAGTGCTTGCAATGCTGGAAAGGGGAATGCCTGTGTGTTGGTGGATGGAGTGACTGCTGCTGCCTCTGATGGTGGTTTGCAGAGCGGGGGCTCTGAGGTTCCTGCAACTAATGGGCAGGGTGCAGCTTTAAGGTTTGATGCATCTAATGCTGCAAATAAGACCTATGCTGGGGCTCTGGCTGGGAGGAGGGGGTCACATCAGGCTGTCAGCTCTGGGGGGAGGTCTGCTGCAGGTCTGCCATCTGCACCCCTATCCTTCAGGAGGAGGAATGTGGTGCAGCTCAGATGGGAAGGTGGGGGTGCTCCCCCGGTCAGGAAGTTGGTGGTGGACAGGATTTTGGAGATGGGGTTCAGGGCGGATGACATCTTCGCCTTGATCAGCCCTGTAGGATCCTATGAATATGACCTGTCCTTTGTCCGTCTCGAGTCTCTGGATATATTCTGGGAGACGTATGAACACATGTATAAGGGTCTGCCGGAGTGGAGGGGACTTGTCCCAAAGGTTGTCTCACGCCAACCTCTAGTGAAGACGGTCACCATTCTAGTACGGAATGAGTCAATTCCTTCTGCTGACTTGGCTGTCTGGCTGAGGAGATTTGGGGAGCTACTGACCCCCCTGAAGAAGATTGTGGATGAGAGAGGGATATGGACTGGTGGGTGGTCGGTGCAGATGAGGTTGTATGTGTGTGGGAATGTGGTCCAGCATCTGCCCTCCTCAGCCTTCATTGGGAAGGATAGGATTGTGGTGTTCTACCCTGGACAGCCCAAGCTCTGCAATAAGTGCGGTTCTCAGGATCACTTCGCCTCCTCATGTCCAGAGATGAAGTGCTCTCTGTGTCAGGATCTGGGGCATCTGGTTCTTGGGGTCACTTGGCCTCCTCATGTCCAGAGATGAAGTGCTCCCTATGTCAGGATCTGGGGCATCTGGTTCTTGGGGTCACTTGGCCTCCTCATGTCCAGAGATGAAGTGCTCCCTATGTCAGGATCTGGGGCACCTGGTTCTCGGGGTCACTTGGCCTCCTCATGCCCAGAGATGAAGTGCTCCCTATGTCAGGATCTGGGGCACCTGGCTAAGGATTGTAATATCATCAGGTGCAATCTGTGTGATAAGGTTGGCCATTCGTACAACCGGTGCCCTGAGGCCATGCACAACCAGTCAGCTTTGGTGGAAGAGTTTTTTCGTCTGGACATGGAGGAGGCAGAGGAGAGGGAGGCTGTGCCAGGGGTCCCCAATGTCTCTGTCCCTGTGGTCCCAGTGTCTGATGGTCCCTCTAATGTGTCATCTCCTTGTGTTGTGCCCCCTGAGTCAGTGTCCGTGGATGTTGTGTCTGATCCTCCTGTGTCAGTTTCCCCAGAGGTAGTGGGGGCTGTGGAGGGAACTGGACCAATGTGTATGGTTGCACCGACCCCCCCTCCCCGGCGTCGGAGGGTCAGAGCACGTGAGGCGCTG
The DNA here is from genome assembly GCF_062004578.1 of Staurois parvus. NCBI lineage: Eukaryota > Metazoa > Chordata > Amphibia > Anura > Ranidae > Staurois > Staurois parvus. The sequence continues at coordinate 141,332 of NW_028318701.1, read as the reverse complement.
GGGGGTGAAGTGAATGATGGTGGGGGTATTGGGGTGAAGGTTGGGGGGACTGCTGTGGTGAGTGGAGAGAGTGGGGTGGATGATGTTGTTGGTGATGGTGGAAGGGAAGGGGAGGGGGCTTTGCGGTCCGGTTTATCAAATGATGATATGGAGTGGTTGGAGGCAAAAAGGAAGTCTGGGAAGAAGAAGCGGAAGAAGGATGTGCCTGTACCTGACCCTGGGAGGGTGGAGGTGTCAAACACATTTGATGTGTTATCTGAGGTGGAGGATGAGGGATCTTCAGGGGATGAGTCTCTGGTTTCCATGGAGGAGGAATCACAGAGGACTCTGAAGCGTGTAGGGTCTCCAAGTAGGGAGGGGGGTAAGCAGGCTAAGTACCTCGATCATCCTGATGGCGGTTCCCACTCCTTTGAAGGTGGCGACCATTAATGTCTCCAGCATAAAATCAGTAAGCGCTCGTAACATGGCCTTATTTTTGCTCAGCAGGTTTGATGCTGACATTTTCTTTTTGCAGGAGACCAGGTTGTCCAGTTTGGGGGATGTTCATATGGTGAAGGAGTGGAGGCGCGGCCCCTCCTTCTGGTGTCTTGCGGCCGAGCCTTACACTGGAGTTGCGGTACTTTTTTCCGGCATGGTAACCTGTCGGCGGATTATTGAGGTAGAAATGGGGAGATGCATGGTCTTAGACGTCTCCATGGGGGGCAGGACCTGCGCCTGATTAACATCTATGGGCCCCAGACAAAATGGGACAGGAAATGCCTCTTCATGAAGATCAAGCCTTTCCTTTTTACAGCCCAGCAAGTTGTCTTCAGTGGTGACTTTAACACCGTCACTAGGACTAAGGACAGGAAAGGTCCCGGAGTCAGGCTGGACTGTGACGGCTAGAGAGGCAGGTCTGTGTCAGGGCTCCAGGGTATGACCAGAGGTGTGTGACTGACGCAGGGAAACGCAGACTTCAGATATGTGATAAACAATATAATTTATTAACACTAACAATACAAACATAAACGCAGTGCAATACTAAACATAATACAGTGCAAACAAACCAAACCAACCACCCACACATAACAGTACATACAAGCAAGCGTCGTCAGGCAGGCCGGGTCAATATCAATAGGGCAGGTAGGTACAGGGGGAGCAAGCGGAGATGGGTCGGGGTCACAGGCCAGGTTCAGCAGGTAGCAAGCAGCGTAGTACAGAGGGTCAGGCAGAGGGATGGTCAGGGTCACAAGCCAGGGATCAGAACAGGTAGCAAGCAGCGTGGTACAGAGGGTCAGGCAGAGGGATGGTCAGGAGCGAGCCGGGATCAGAGCAGGAGAAGTCAGCAGCGGTTCAGATCAGGCAGGGTCAGCAAAGGAACAGAAACAGGATGCAGGACAGATACAGGGCCCAGGACAAACACAACACCAAGGCAGAGTCTGCAGGTCTGGCCATCCCTTAAATACACCAGTATAATCAGTTCCAGGTGTTAGCTGGCTGCAAGGTTGAGTCTCTGATTGCTGGGAGCACCCGCTGGCCAGCCCTGGTACTGCAGATCAAAAGGCAGGTGAGTCCCACCATTGCTAGCCAGTCCATTCCTGACAGTCTGGTTGATGTGCACATTCATTGCTGCCCAGACGACACGGGATTCACTTTTCAGCGAGGTTCTAGTCAGAGTAGAATAGATAGGTTTTTTTTAAAGGGGAACTCCGCCTTCTCGGCACCAGTGTGTCAGGCGGTGGAGTTTTCCGATCACTGTATTCTGTCTGTGACTCTGAGTGGCCCCGATACACCACCTAAGAGGAGGGGTACCTGGAAGCTGAATTCGGCACTCCTGGACGATGAGAAGGTGAGTCAATCCTTTGAGGACTTTTTTCAGGCACAGGTATCAATCATGGACGTCTGCAGCAGTAAGTCCGAGTGGTGGGAGCTTACAAAACGAAGGATCGTTGGGTTTTTCAAGGCCATAGGAAGAAATAAACAGCTTGATAAGTATGTCACCTACCAGCGTCTGCGGAGGAAGCTCGATCGGCTTGTCTCGAATAATGGAGATCCAGGGACGATCTCTGAGGTCAAACTCTTGCTCAGGCAGTGTCAATATGACAGGCATGCCTCTTTGGTTCTGGAAAGGGATTATGGGAAATATCACTCGCCCGACCCTTACCAGAACTGTAAACAAGGTAGAGCAGTTAAGTCAGTTGTAGGCCTGGTTGACAGTACGGGTTCCCTGACAAAGTCCAAGTCGGGGATCCTGGAAACCTCCAGGTCATATTATACTGACCTTCTGGGTAGGAGGGACCTCGATCAGGCGAGCATGTTGGGTTTTCTGGACTCTACTCCAGGACTGGGAAATGGCAGTTCTCCTGTGAGTCCTGGGTAGGAGGGACCTCGATCGGGCGAGCATGTTGGGTTTTCTGGACTCTACTCCAGGACTGGAAAATGGCAGTTCTCTTGTGAGTTTGACAGAGGACATCACAGCAGATGAGGTGGTGAAAGCTATTGATCAGCTTGCCATGAAGAAGTCGCCTGGGCCAGACGGATTGACAGCCAAGTTTTATAAGCACTTCAAGGTGACTCTGGCCCCATATTTGGTGGAGGTGTTTAATGGCTGTTTGAGAGAGGGTTCGCTCTCTCCCTCCATGCAACAATCTGCAGTGATTCTTCTGTCAAAGGGTAAGGATTCCTCGAGAATTGAGAATTGGCGACCCATTAGCCTTCTCAATGTTGATAGGAAGATACTGGCAAAGATTATTTTCTGGCGTTTATTGTCTGTTGCGGGCAATTTACTTTCTCGCCATCAGCACTGTTCGGTTCAGGGAAGAAGCACTTTTTCAGCGGTGTTAGCTGTCCGGGAGGCCCTGGAGCGGTGCAGGGCTGCAGGCTGGGGAAAGTTCCTGCTGGCATGGGATCAGGCCAAAGCTTTTGATCGAGTCAATCATGAGTACCTATGGCTGCTTCTTGGCAAGTATGGCCTGGAAGGGGGCTTCATCGATTGGCTAAAGACCTTATACAGAGGGGCTGAAAGCTTCATGCTTGTAAATGGTTGGATTGGACGGCCCTTTGAGGTTGGCTCAGGTGTGCGTCAGGGGTGTCCTTTGAGTCCTCTGCTATATGCGTTTGTAATCGATCCCTTCATTCGGAGGTTAGAGAGCGGACCGTTGTGTGGAGTTCCTTTGGGCATTCCTGGGGAGCCCCCTCTGAGGGTCGTGGCCTATGCTGATGACGTGTCTGTTTTCATCTCCGGGACGCAGGAGGCGGAGGAGGTGGTCTCGGTGATGGAACAGTATGCTGAGGCAGGAGGCGGAGGAGGTGGTCTCGGTGATGGAACAGTATGCTGAGGCAGGAGGCGGAGGAGGTGGTCTCGGTGATGGAACAGTATGCTGAGGCAGGAGGCGGAGGAGGTGGTCTCGGTGATGGAACAGTATGCTGAGGCAGGAGGAGGAGGAGGTGGTCTCGGTGATGGAACAGTATGCTGAGGCAGGAGGTGGAGGAGGTGGTCTCGGTGATGGAACGGTATTCTGAGGCAGAGGAGGTGGTCTTGGTGATGGAACAGTATGCTGAGGCAGGAGGTGGAGGAGGTGGTCTCGGTGATGGAACAGTATGCTGAGGCAGGAGGCGGAGGAGGTGGTCTCGGTGATGGAACAGTATGCTGAGGCAGGAGGCGGAGGAGGTGGTCTCGGTGATGGAACAGTATGCTGAGGCAGGAGGCGGAGGAGGGGGTCTCGGTGATGGAACAGTACGCTGAGGCAGGAGGTGGAGGAGGGGTTATCGGTGATGGAACAGTATGCTGAGGCAGGAGGAGGAGGAGGTGGTCTCGGTGATGGAACAGTATGCTGAGGCAGGAGGAGGAGGAGGTGGTCTCGGTGATGGAACGGTATTCTGAGGCAGAGGAGGTGGTCTTGGTGATGGAACAGTATGCTGAGGCAGGAGGCGGAGGAGGTGGTCTCGGTGATGGAACAGTATGCTGAGGCATCTGGCTCAAAGATCAATCAGGATAAGAGTGAGGTTTTCTGGATGGGGGAGGAAGGCGAAGGCTTTACCCTTCCGGACGCCTTCCCAGAGCCCCAGCAGGAAGTTAAAGTATTAGGCATCAGATTTGGTCCCGGTGATTACGGCCTTGCAAATTGGGTAAGCAGGCTACAAGATGCCGATGCCAAGGTGGCCAGCTGGAAGGATTGGAAACTCTCTTACAGGGAAAGGATTGACCTGATTAAAACTTACCTGATCCCGGTATTTCTGTATGTCCGCTTTGTCTGTGTTCCAGTGTCTCTCTATGCGAGGATCTACAGTTGTTTCTTCCAGCTGTTATGGGGGCACAAACTGAACCTCATTAAGAGGTCTGTAACCTACCTTCCCAGGCGGGTGGGTGGCCTAGGTATGGTCAACCCAGTGGTTTTCTTTTCTCTGATGTTTTTGAAACATAATTTTGGTAGCATGCTGGCAGAGGAACCGCCTGGGTGGGTTGGTATTTTTCAGTCCTGGTTTAGGCCTTTTCTGCGGAGCTGGGAGAATGGTGGGCCAGTGTAAAGCCTGAAGGTCCATCATGGTAAGCTCCCGGCTTATGTTTCCCCATGTCTGAAAATGCTTCGGCAATGGCGAGTGACGGCGGAGGAAATTAAATCTCTTCCTAGGAAGGCCCTGGAGAGGAGGGTTGTTGAATCTGCCTTTAGTGAGCCATTGGCCTTGAGGGATTGCCCAGGCCCAGTTATGAGGGACGGGTTGCCCAGGCCCGGTTATGAGGGAGGGTCTGCGTTTGATGAATCTGGAGAGAATCCCTTTAAAGTTTCGGGATTTGGCCTGGCTCTCGTTCCATGGCAGACTATGTGAAGGGCAACCTGAAGCATCGCTCTGCGGAGAACCGTGGTTGTCCAAGAGTGGAGTGCGGTGGGGTGGAGGAGACGATGGACCATTTCTTGCTTCGGTGCCCCTTCAATATAGATGTCTACAAGCGGGTGGGTGGGGCTCTGGGGATCCCTTTCCTTTCCCGCTTGAGTTACGCGGAGTGGTCTTACGGAGCCTTTCAGACTCACCGGGACTTTGATTTTGAGACACTTTTTCTAGTTAGCTTAGTAGTCCGTTACTACACGTGGAATGCACGGTGTCAGGTTTCCATTCGCAAAAAAGTCCTTCCTGTCGAGGTGGTGGTGAACAACATTCTGGGTGAGGTTGGGAAGATTCGGGGTCTTGAGAAGGACAGGTGGCGGCCGGGAGCCTGGACAAAGGCGTGGAGGAATGTCAGGTCCCCGTAGCTGCTGTCTGTCAGTCTCTGGGGGCGTGGCTTCTCTTTCTGTCCTTTCACGTCCCCTAGATTTTGTAACATCAGATTTTTGAAGAAAGGCTGCATGCATGGGATCGATGTATGGGATGAATGTGTGGGATCGATGTATGGGATGAATGTGTGGGGTGAATGTTTAATCGTTTCTTAGCCTGAGGGGGTGTTTAGGTGACGGTCAGGATTTACTATTTTGCTGCAGTAAGCTGGTTTTGTTTAATTATATATATTTTATTCTGTATATATGTAAATATGATTTTTTATGATGTTTTTGTTTGCAAGATTTTAATAAACATTTAATAAAAATTTTACAATCTAATGCCCCCTCCCCCGCAGTCCCATCAGTCTCTGTACCAGAGGAGCTTACACTCTAATGCCCCCTCCCCCACAGTCACATCAGTCTCTGTACCAGAGGAGCTTACACTCTAATGCCCCCTCCCCCACAGTCCCATCAGTCTCTGTACCAGAGGAGCTTACACTCTAATGCCCCCTCCCCCACAGTCCCATCAGTCTCTGTACCAGAGGAGCTTACGCTCTAATGCCCCCTCCCCCACAGTCCCACCAAGCCTACTTTGTAACCCTCATCAACACCCTCTCCACCTGTCCCCGCCGGCTCTTCTCCACTTTCAACTCTGTACCAGAGGAGCTTACACGAGCGGTCGTAGAGGTGGTGGGGTCGATGTGCTCTTGTCACCGCTGACCACCCTCCAGGTCCTTCCAAATTCCCCCTCTCTATCCTTCTCCTCCTTCGAGGCTCACTGCATCCGACTCTTCTCCCCCACCCCTCTGAGGATTGCAGTAATCTATCGGCTTCCTGGACGACTTTTCCATCTGGCTGCCCTTCTTCCTCTCCTCTGAGCTCCCCACTATCATCCTTGGAGACTTCAATATCCCCATCAATATCAATAACCCGGCTACATCCCAACTCCTCCACCTAACCTCTTCTTCTGCACTCACACAGCGCACACAGTCCTCCACCCACACCGACGGGAACACCCTGGACCTCGTCTTCTCCCATCTCTGCACCCCCCCCCCCCAAATCACAAACACCCCTTTCCCCCTCTCTGACCACAACCTCATTACGTTCTCCGTCTCCCAGTCCTATAACGCCTCCCCCCCCCAAACGTCAAACCATCACCAGCCGTAACCTCCGCAACCTGAACCCGGCCCCTCTCCACTCTGCAGCTGACCGTCTGTATGACAGTATCCTTCCCCTGTCCTGCCCTGACCTGACCACTACTGCGTACAACGACTCACTGTCAGCTGCCCTAGACTCCCTGGCACCCCTAACCACACGTAGCATCAGACCCCGACCTCTCCAATCCTGGCAGACTGACCACACTAAACATCTTAAACAACGCAGTCGTGCGCTGGAACGATTATGGCGCAAAACCAGATCCCCTCGAGTGTTCTCCCTCTACAAATCCGCCTTCCTCACCTACACCTCCTCCCTCCATGCCACCAAACAAGCCTACTTCGTAACCCTCATCAACACCCTCTCCTCCAATCCTCGCCGGCTCTTCTCCACTTTCAACTCCCTACTCTCTCCCCCCCACCTCCACCCAGTACCTCACTCACCGCTCCCCGCCCCCACCCAGCACCTCACTCACCACTCCCCCACCCAGCACCTCACTTACCGCTCTCCCCCCCCCCTCACCCCCACTCAGTACCTCACTCACCACCCACGAGATTGCCGATCACTTCCAAAATAAGATCGACGCAATCCGTAAGGACATCGCCAATGCTCAACCCACCTCCCCACCTAGCCTCCCTCCCACCATAACCCCATCAACTCTCCCCTCCTGTGACCTCGCAACCGCCCTACCCCCCACCACACCTAACGTCCCACACACTATAACCCCCCCAACACTCCGCTCCTTCAGCCTTGCTACCACTGAGGAGGTTACTAAGGTCTTCTCAGAAGCCCGCCTCACCATTTGCCCCCTTGACCCTGTCCCCACACAACTCCTCCGGTCACCCTCCTCCTCCATCCTAAGATCCCTCACCCACATCTTCAATCTCTCCCTCTCCACTGGCACATTCCCCTCCCCCCTAAAGCATGCTCACATCACCCCCATACTTAAAAAACCCTCCTTGGACCCCACCGACCTGAACAACCTTAGACCCATCTCCCTGCTGCCATTTACTTCCAAGCTCCTCGAGCGCCTGGTCTACAATCGCCTAAGCACCCACCTCACCGACAACAACCTCCTCGATCCCCTACAATCTGGCTTCCGTCCCCTACACACCACCGAAACCGCCCTACTTAAAATCACTAACGACCTGCTAACCGCCAAACCTAATGGCCACTACTCAGTCCTCCTACTCCTCGACCTTTCCGCAGCCTTCGACACAGTCCACCACCTCCTCCTCCTTACTAAACTACACTCCCTCGGCCTCAGAGACTCCGCCCTCTCCTGGCTCTCCTCCTATCTATCCCAACGCTCCTTCAGTGTTACCTATAACGCTACCACCTCCCCCTCACTCCCCCTCTCTGTTGGGGTCCCTCAAGGCTCTGTCCTCGGGCCCCTTCTCTTCTCCATCTACACCTCCTCCCTTGGCCAACTCATACACTCTCACGGCTTCAACTATCACCTCTATGCCGATGACAAACAAATCTATCTCTCAACCCCCCACCTCACCCCCTCACTCTCTGCCCGCATCACCCACCTACTGAAAGACATATCAGATTGGATGTCGCTCCATTTCCTCAAATTAAACCTTTCCAAAACCGAGCTCCTGGTTTTCCCCCCAGCCCGCGCCCCCCCCCCCCCCACTGACTTCTTCATCACGACCAACAACGCCACCATCAGTCCCACCCCACAAGCCAAAGTCCTGGGTGTCACTCTAGACTCAGACCTGTCCTTCCAACCCCAAGTCCAATCGTTGGCAAACTCATGCAGGCTCCACCTCCGCAACATCTCCAAAATACGTTCATTCCTCACCCCAGACACTACTAAACAACTCGTTCACTCCCTCATTATCTCACGCCTGGACTACTGCAACTCCCTTGTCACCGGCCTACCTCATCACAGACTATCCCCGCTTCAGTCTATCCTGAACTCAGCGGCCAGACTCATCCACCTCACCAACCGCTCCGCATCTGCCACCCCTCTCTGTCATTCCCTCCACTGGCCTCCACTCAGTGTCCTCCACCCCCCTCTGTCATTCCCTCCACTGACCTCCACTCAGTGTCCTCCACCCCCCTCTGTCATTCCCTCCACTGGCTCCTGATTGCCCAATGCATTAAATTCAAACTACTAACACAGACATACAAAGCCATTCATAACTCCGCCCCAAACTACCTCACCGACCTGATTCCCAAATACCACCCAATCCGTAATCTTCGCTCCTCACAAGACCTCCTACTTTCTAGCTCCCTGGTCTCCACCTCCCACGCCCGACTGCAGGACTTCTCCAGGACTTCCCCCATCCTCTGGAACTCCCTACCCCAATCCATCAGACTGTCACCTTCCCTCCTCACCTTCAGGCGCACCCTGAAAACCCATCTCTTCAGGGAAGCCTACCCCACCCTCACCTAACAGCCGATCTCCTCCACTCCTCCTACCACTCCATCCCCCACAGCCACTTCCTCCTGTACCACTATCCCCCCCTCCTAGATTGTAAGCTGGAAAGAGCAGGGCCCTCCCCCCCCTCGTGTATTGTATTGTTACTGTCTTGTCTCATGTTCTGTCCCCACTATAATGTACAGCGCTGAGCAAACCTTCTGCCGCCATATAAATCCTCTATAATAATAATAATAATAACTCCTCCCCCCCAGTCCCATCAGTCTCTGTACCAGAGGAGCTTACGCTCTAATGTCCCCTCCCCCGCAGTCCCATCAGTCTCTGTACCAGAGGAGCTTACACTCTAATGTCCCCTCCCCCGCAGTCCCATCAGTCTCTGTACCAGAGGAGCTTACGCTCTAATGTCCCCTCCCCCGCAGCCACATCAGTCTCTGGTCTATCTGCCTCCTGAACTGGTGTCACACTTTCTTGAAGACTTCTCTGCTTGGGAGCCGTACTTTCTCTTCTCTGAAATGTTAACAGCCTTTCTACATCTCAATGTAACCTTTTTGGCCTAACACAAGGGACACACAATGGACACACGATGGACACACAATGGACACACAAGGGACACACAATGGACACACAATGGACACACAATGGACATACAATGGACACACAATGGACACACAATGGACATACAGTGGACACACAATGGACATACAATGGACACACAATGGACATACAATGGACACACAATGGACATACAATGGACACACAATGGACACACAATGAACATACAGTGGACACACAATGGACACACAATGGACATACAATGGACACACAATGGACACACAATGGACATACAATGGACACACAATGGACATACAATGGACACACAATGGACACACAATGGACACACAATGGACACACAATGAACATACAGTGGACACACAATGGACACACAATGGACATACAATGGACACACAATGGACACACAATGGACATACAATGGACACACAACGGACATACAACGGACACACAATGGACATATAATGGACATACAATGGACACACAATGGACACACAAGGGACACACAATGGACACACAATGGACACACAAGGGACACACAATGGGCACACAATGGACACACAAGGGACACACAATGGACACACAATGGACACACAATGGACATACAATGGACACACAATGGACACACGATGGACACACGATGGACACACGATGGACACACAATGGACATACAATGGACATACAATGGACACAAAATGGACACACAAGGGACACACAAGGGACACACAATGGACACACAAGGGACACACAATGGACACACACTTTCACTTACTCCTATGGTAACACCCTTGACCTTGGATTTTCCCATCTCTGCACTTCTTGCAACCTCACCAACCTGCCTGTCCTCCCTCTCATCACCTTCACAGTGTCCTCGTCTTCCACCACCTTTCCCTCCAAGCACCAAACAGTTTCTTGTAGAAACCTCCACCACTTGAACCGTTCTCTTCTCTATTCTGCTACTGACCTCCTCTATGACAAATCCTAACCCCTGTCCTGCCCTGACGTGGCCCCTTTTGTCCTCACTGGATGACTTGCTCTCCTTATCACACCCAGAATCAGGCCACTAAAACCCCGGCAGATTGGTGACACCGGAAATGGCCGTGATTGTAGCATGAAATCAAATCTCTGCAATCCTTCACCCTTTATAGAACACAATAAATTCCTGCCTCCATGCTGCCCCCCAACACCCTTCCCCCCATGTACACACCAGGGCCCTCCTCCCAACATCAAGATCAATACCTATGGGTCCCCTCCTCACACCAGGGAACTAGGTGTAGTCCTGACTCTGTCCTTTCAGCCCCAAGTCCTATTACTGTCCACTCCGAATCTTGTGGACTTCATGTTGGTAACATCTCTATAATATGCTCCTTCTTAACCAATGAAACCTTCAGGCATTTCATTGACTTCTTGCCCTGGATATAGGTAAAGGATAAGCTCTCCAGTGTAATAGAATGTCTGGCCTTTCTCCCGCCAATTCATTCATAGATGGACCCCTTGGGCTACTTTCACACTGCACCGTTGCAGAAACGTGGTAAAAAGGCGTATGCGTTTTTGCTGCATTTTGTCCACGTTTCTGGTGCGTTTTACATTGTGGAAGCTGCCTTAGTGTGTACAAGATCATTAGAAGGATGGTAGCAAAATTTGTATCTGAATGGGAATGGGAGAAAGGAAGGGGGCAGGGAAAGGAGAGGGAGAGGGAGGGGGAAGGGCAGGGGCGTATTTACCACAAGGCAAACAAGGCACTTGCTTAGGGTGGCATTTTTCAGGGGGGCATTACCTCTCCCCAGAAGAAGGGATGAAAAAAAGGACACGCTTGCCATGGGAACCACGTGGGATCCGAGAGAGGCTGCGGGCTGCTTGATGGTGTACGTAGAGCCTGACACTTGTTCTCTATTGCCGGGGGGAGGGGGTAGTGGAAGGCTCTCCCGGGTGGGGGGCAGGGGTGTTGTTGGTCAATGTCATCATTGTCAGGTTCTCTCCACTGTGGGGGGGAAGGGGTGGTGGTGGTGGTCGGTGTCCATGGGGGCAGACGATTTTTGTGTTGGGCAGCACAAAACCTAAATACACCTCTGGGGAAGGGTGGACAGGGTGGTGGAAGGATGGAGTAAGGAAGGGAAGAATGAGGAAGGCAAAAAAAGGAGAAGGAAAGGGAAAGGGGAGGTAAAGGAAGAAGAACGAGACATTGGAAGGAACAGAGGGGGAGAAAAGAGAAATGAAGAGAATCCGTCGATAATAATGGGTGACGTCCCATCCATGGGTCATACCTTCTACTTCCAAGAGTGAAGATCCAAAGCTTCTCGTCTACTAAACCAAGAGGACCTGTCTCCTCCTCTCCCAGATTATCTATCCAATGATCGGCACTTTCATAGACTCTCTTCCAGTTGTGTTTATCGGTCACATGTCCAGACACATCGGTGTTCTTATCAGTTCTAATGTTGGAAAGACGATCCCCAAAATGGTCTCACAACCTTCTGGCCATCCTGCCTAAATACTGTGAGTGACACGGGAGGTGACAAAAGATCCCACATTTCATGGAACAATTATCTACTACCGGATTGTTGAATGGTGTAAGAAGAAATGTGGGCGTCCCCTAAAAGGGAAGATCTAGCTGCTCCACGTTTATATGAATCTGGAAGGTGTGACCAGGTTGTGGGAACTTTCAATAAAATGTTAAATATATTTGATAATTACAGCGTAGACCTTTTTTTATTGAATTCTGCTGAATGAACTCTGGCTCAACCCAGGAAGATTATAATATTCTAAGAATTGCTGAGATTCTAAAAAAAGGTTGTTTCAATTTTAGGAGGACGGGTGTACTGACACGTAGACAGGAGGACACCGAGATTCCAGGAGAATGAACATCTTTGTAGGCTAAAGTGGTCTCATGGTTGCCGGGCCTCAACCAATCGACTAGTTTTATGACGAAGGAAAACTCACAATGTATTCCGGCTACTCTTCTATGTTTAGGAGATCTTCAGAGCTCACCAATGGTGCATTGTGGAGAAGACAACGTCTGTGTGGCCAGGTGAAGGACAGTCAACAATCAGGTGTACCCCACACACCGAACAATGAACTAGCCGAGGAGATACGCCGAGCTAAACCCACAAGAGGAAAGGCCTGGAGTCTTGTTGTAGGAGGAGATGGGATCTGTTTCTATATTTCAAATATTCAGATAAAATAAGTCGGTTTCACGAACTCTATATTGCAGATCAAAAGGTTAGAGCCGATATATAGAAATCTCTGTCCTTGATAAGGGACCACATCCCCTACAAAGGACTGTCTAGCAGCTTTACCAGGGAAAATAACCCAGCTATTATCATGGGCATACGTAGAAACACAGGACTCTGAATCGGGGCTCTCCAAACTTCATAAAAGAAGGGCCAGTTTACTGTCCTTCAGACTTTAGGGGGCCGGACTGTGACCAGTGGGAGAAGAAAATGTCCCAGCAACAGTGGGAGAAGAAAATGTCCCAGCAACAGTGGGAGGAGAAAATGTCCCAGCAACAGTGGGAGAAGAAAATGTCCCAGCAACAGTGGGAGAAGAAAATGTCCCAGCAACAGTGGGAGGAGAAAATGTCCCAGCAACAGTGGGAGAAGAAAATGTCCCAGCAACAGTGGGAGGAGAAAATGTCCCAGAAACAGTGGGAGAAGAAAACGTCCCAGCAACAGTGGGAGGAGAAAACGTCCCAGCAACAGTGGGAGAAGAAAATGTCCCAGCAACAGTGGGAGGAGAAAATGTCCCAGCAACAGTGGGAGAAGAAAATGTCCCAGCAACAGTGGGAGGAGAAAATGTCCCAGAAACAGTGGGAGAAGAAAACGTCCCAGCAACAGTGGGAGGAGAAAACGTCCCAGCAACAGTGGGAGAAGAAAATGTCCCGGCAACAGTGGGAGAAGAAAACGTCCCAGCAACAGTGGGAGAAGAAAATGTCCCAGCAACAGTGGGAGGAGAAAATGTCCCAGTAACAGTGGGAGAAGAAAACGTCCCAGTAACAGTGGGAGGAGAAAATGTCCCGGCAACAGTGGGAGGAGAAAACGTCCCAGAAACAGTGGGAGAAGAAAATGTCCCAGCAACAGTGGGAGAAGAAAACGTCCCAGCAACAGTGGGAGGAGAAAACGTCCCAGAAACAGTGGGAGAAGAAAATGACCCAGCAACAGTGGGAGAAGAAAATGACCCAGCAACAGTGGGAGGAGAAAACGTCCCAGCAACAGTGGGAGGAGAAAACGTCCCAGCAACAGTGGGAGGAGAAAACGTCCCAGCAACAGTGGGAGGAGAAAATGTCCCAGCAACAGTGGGAGGAGAAAATGTCCCAGCAACAGTGGGAGAAGAAAACGTCCCAGCAACAGTGGGAGGAGAAAATGTCCCAGCAACAGTGGGAGGAGAAAATGTCCCAGCAACAGTGGGAGGAGAAAACGTCCCAGCAACAGTGGGAGAAGAAAATGTCCCAGCAACAGTGGGAGAAGAAAATGTCCCAGAAACAGTGGGAGAAGAAAACGTCCCATCCAGGGGCGGACTGACCATTTAGGCATTCGGGCACTGCCTGAGGGCCCAGGGTCAGTAGGGGGCCACATGAGATGGTACCTTTCATAGGCTTTTTTAGGTGTGGTTTGAGTGTGAGCGAGGATACAGGGGCCCCATGATTTCCTATTGAGTTGTCAGTCCGCCCCTGGTCCCATCAGTAGTATTAACGGGAGATATAGTGCCCCATCACTGGTGACACCCTGAGGAAGTCACGTGATTCTAGTGACGTAATGCGTTGGTACGCGGTGACGCACATCTGGTGTGGACGCCATCTTGGTACACCCATTTTCCTACCCCATGCAGTACTCTATAGCAGGAGGTTCCAGTGCTAATATTTCAGTTTGTACAAGTGAGGAGCATTTTTCTTATCTGTAATAAAGGCAATTGATTTTGAAATGACTTCACTATGGAGGATCTCCTGGTTGTCACCATGACCTGCATGGGACAGTCTGGTATATAGCAGATATATATATCGGGAGAGGACTGGAGAACCGTGAGAGCCACCAGAGAGGGGATCACAGGGGGAGAACATCTAATACCAGCTACTGCCTGTGAAGGATCCTGGAGTCATCCTGCAAGCGAGGTGGCCAAGTGGGTCACCAAAAGGAGGTGAGGGTTCAATTTAGCCACTGTGGAGGTGTGTGTATACACCAGGGGCGGACTGACAACTCATGGGGCCCCCGGGCAATAGGTGATCATGGGGCCCTTGTGTCCCAAACTCAAAAAAGCCTATGAAAAAGGTACCAGGGGCATCTCATGGGGCCCCCTACTGACCCCGGGCCCTCGGTCAGTGCCCGGGTTTCCAAATGGTCAGTCCGCCCCTGGTATAGACGATCACAATTCTCACACGTTTTCACTCTGAATGGACGTTTTTGAAGCACAATTTATTGGAAGAATAATGGAGAATTAGAGACTTTATAATTGCAATATTTTTCTTTTTCTTATTCTTTATAGATTTTGTTTCCGTATTATCTGGTCGCATTTTGTGTTTATTTATTAGTTCGGGATTTAAATTGAATGAATTATCTTTGCAGGAGTCACTTTGTGCGTTATTTCCCCCTATATGGGGAGTCATCGTTGGTCTACGTATGTCGGAGGTGTTGGGGGGTCATCTCTTTACACACATTTCTTTGTGTGGTGTTTGATTGCACCTTAGGGAGGCGTGGTCATTAAGGGGGGTAAATCCTCAGGAGGGGGAGGGGTTAGGGAAGCCTTGGAGAGGAGCTCATTCTGCACCTTAGGGAGGCGTGGTCATTAAGGGGGGTAAATCCTCTGGAGGGGTTAAGGAGGCCTTGGAGAGGAGCGCAGCACGCACCTTCTGGGCACTTTAGAGTGTTTGGACACTAAATAGATCTGCATTGATCTTATCGCTATGTACTGGTTTTTTCTATGGTCTTTGCATGCTTTATGTATTATTTATCAGGTATATCATCTATTCTATTATTATATTACACTTGTTGAAAAGGTACCAGAGTGCTGGCCGCTTTAATATATACTTATCACTTCATTTAAATGCAGGAGGAATTTTCTAGTTGAGAGCCCCATCATTGGTGTCAGTGGGAGGAATAGTGCCCCATCATTGGTGTCAGTGGGAGGAATAGTGCCCCATTATTGGTGTCAGTGGGAGGAATAGTGTCCCATCATTGGTGTCAGCGGGAGGAATAGTGTCCCATCATTGGTGTCAGCGGGAGGAAAAGTGCCCCATCATTGGTGTCAGCGGGAGGAATAGTGCCCCATCATTGGTGTCAGTGGGAGGAATACTGCCCCATCGTTGGTGTCAGTGGGAGGAATAGTGCCCCATCGTTGGTGTCAGTGGGAGGAATAGTGCCCCATCATTGGTGTCAGTGGGAGGAATAGTGCCTCATCGTTGGTGTCAGTGGGAGGAATAGTGCCCCATCATTGGTGTCAGTGGGAGGAATAGTGCCCCATCATTGGTGTCAGTGGGAGGAATAGTGCCCCATCATTGGTGTCAGTGGGAGGAATAGTGCCCCATCATTGGTGTCAGTGGGAGGAATAGTGCCCCATCATTGGTGTCAGTGGGAGGAATAGTGCCCCATCATTGGTGTCAGTGGGAGGAATAGTGCCCCATCATTGGTGTCAGTGGGAGGAATAGTGTCCCATCATTTCCTTGGAGACCTTATGGAACATAATGTGATTGTGCTTGAATACTGTGGAACTCATAAGATGTCAGCGTATGATGTGACAAAATCACCGCCACACAAATAAATGTGAGATATAGCGGCACGTGAGCGGTGGTGTGGGGGTGTTGGCATGCTGTTAATACAGACATTGCTACAACAACTATTCTCATACAGTGAGGAACAGAAGTATTGAACCCCCTGTGATTCTGCAAGTTCTCCCACTTCTCCATCATGGAGGGTCTGACATTCACATTGCAGGGGATTCCCACTCTGAGGACAGAATTCAGGAGATCACATTGTATGATCTGTAAAGAATGTATTTGTCTCGCACGGCTGAACAGAAGTATTTGAACACCTGAGAAACAGCAAGAATTCTGGCTCCCAAAGAACTGTTACTGCACCTTTACAAAGCCCCCCTCTACTCCACTCATTCATCTCACTTAGTAGCACCTGTCTGAGCTCTTTAAAGACACCTGTCCACCCCACAGTCAGTCAGACGCCAACTACTACCATGGGCAAGACCACAGAGCTGTCAAAAGACAACAGAGACAAAATTGTGGACCTCCACAAGGCTGGAAAGGGCTACGGGGCAATTGCCAAGCAGCTTGGTGAAAATAGATCAACTGTTGGAGCAATTGTTAGAAAATGGAAGAGGCTAAAGACGACTGTCAGTCTCCCTCGGACTGGGGCTCCATGCAAGATGTCACCTCGTGGGGTATCACTGATGAGAAGAAAGGTGAGGAATCAGCCCAGAACTACAAGGGAGGAGCTGGTCAATGACATGAAGAGAGCTGGGACCACAGTTTCACAGGTCACTGTCGGTAGAACACTACGACGTCATGGTTTCCAATCATGCATTGCACGGAAGGTTCCCCTGCTCAAGTCATCACATGTCCAGGCCCGTCTGAAGGTTCCCCTGCTCCAGTCATCACATGTCCAGGCCCGTCTGAAGGTTCCTCTGCTCCAGTCATCACATGTCCAGGCCCGTCTGAAGGTTCCCCTGCTCCAGTCATCACATGTCCAGGCCCGTCTGAAGGTTCCCCTGCTCCAGTCATCACATGTCCAGGCCCGTCTGAAGGTTCCCCTGCTCAAGTCATCACATGTCCAGGCCCGTCTGAAGGTTGCCAATGACCATCTGGATGATGCAGAGGAGGCATGGGAGAAAGTCATGTGGTCAGATGAGACCAAAGGAGAACTTTTTGGTCTAAACTTCACTCGTCGTGTTTGGAGGAAAAAGAAGGATGAGTGGCATCCCAAGAACACCATCCCTACTGTGAAGCATGGGGGTGGTAACATCATGCTTTGGGGGTGCTTTTCTGCGAAGGGGACAGGACGACTGCACTGTATTAAGGAGAGGATGAATGGGGCCATTTATTGTGAGATTTTCAGCAACAACCTCCTTCCCTCAGTCAGAGCATTGAAGATGGGTCATGGCTGGGTCTTCCAACATGACAACGACCCGAAGCACACAGCCAGGAGAACCAAGGAGTGGCCCCGTAAGAAGCATATCAAGATTCTGGAGTGGCCTAGCCAGTCTCCACACCTAAATCCAATAGAACATCTTTGGAGGGAGCTGAAACTCCGTGTTGCTCAGCGACAGCCCCGAAACCCGACAGATCTAGAGGAGATCGGTGTGGAGGAGTCGGCCAAAATCCCTGTTGCAGTGCAAACCTGGCCAAGGACTACAGGAAACGTCTGACCTCTGTAATTGCAGACAAAGGCTTCTGTACCAAATATTAACACGGATCTTCTCAGGGGTTCAAATACTTCTGTTCAGCCGTGCGAGACAAATACATTCTTTACAAATCATACAATGTGATCTCCTGAATTCTGTCCTCAGAGTGGGAATCCCCTGCAATGTGATCTCCTGAATTCTGTCCTCAGAGTGGGAATCCCCTGCAATGTGAATGTCAGACCCTCCATGATGGAGAAGTGGGAGAACTTGGAGAATCGCAGGGGGTTCAAATACTTCTGTTCCTCACTGTATATTTTTCTGTGATTAGTGTTTTATGACAATAGGTGGCAGAGTTGCGTTAATGCTTGGATATAATGAATTGTTCTTTCTTTGGGAACATCATGGTTATGATGTCATTTCCTGTTTGTGTTTTCCTATTTTTTTCCAACAAAGCAAGAAGAGCTCAGCCATGTGTCCACCAGTAAGAGTCGAATCTGAAGCAGCTTTCTGACAAGTCACCGATTACTGATGGCTCATCGACTGATTCAATGAAGAAGTTTTAGTGACTTCCTCTCGGGTCAAGCGCCACCTACCCTGGAGAAAGCAGACTGCAACCTGCCTACAAGTATCACCCGGACAGGAGATGAACTAAAATGATAAGCAAGACGTGGGGTCAAGAGAAGACATATAGCAGACCAGAGGCCGAAAGAAGTCATATAACAGTCCAACAACGCCACCATCAAACCCGCCCCGCAGGCCAGAGTACTTGGTGTCATTCTG
This sequence comes from Staurois parvus, assembly GCF_062004578.1. Taxonomy (NCBI): domain Eukaryota; kingdom Metazoa; phylum Chordata; class Amphibia; order Anura; family Ranidae; genus Staurois; species Staurois parvus. Next base: position 122,870 of record NW_028318701.1, on the reverse strand, counting down.
GACTCCAACCTATCCTTCCAGCCCCAAGTCCAATCTTTAACAAACTCATGCCACCTCCGCAACATGCAGACTCCACCTCCGCAACATGCAGACTCCACCTCCACAACATGCAGACTCCACCTCCACAACATGCAGACTCCACCTCCGCAACATGCAGACTCCACCTCCGCAACATCGCCAAAATCCACACGTTCCTAACCCCAGAAACCACTAAACAGCTCATCCACTCCCTCATCATATCATGACCCGACTACTGCAACTCCCTCCTCACTGGCCTGCCTCGCCGCTGGCTATCCCCGCTTCAATCCATCCTGAATACGGCTGCCAGACTCATTCACCTTTCCAACCGCTCCGTCTCCGCCACCCCCCTCTGCCAATCCCTCCACTGGCCTCCACTCAGTGTCCTCCACCGCCCTCTGCCAATCCCTCCACTGGCCTCCACTCAGTGTCTTCCACCCCCTTCTGCCAATCCCTCCACTGGCCTCCACTCAGTGTCCTCCACCCCCCTCTGCCAATCCCTCCACTGGCCTCCATTCAGTGTCCTCCACCCCGCTCTGCCAATCCCTCCACTGGCTTCCGATTGCGCAACGGATCAAATTTAAAATCCTAACACTGACGTACAAAGCCGTCCACCATACTGCCCCGAGCTACATCACTGACCTAATATCCAAGTACCGCCCAACACGCACACTCCGCTCCTCACAAGACCTCCTTCTCTCTAAATCCCTGGTCTCCTCCTCCCATGCCCGCCTCCAGGACTTCTCCAGGGTGTCACCCATCCTCTGGAACTCCCTGCCCCAACCCATCAGATTATCACCTACTCTCCTCTCCTTTAGGTGCACCCTGAAAACCCATCTCTTCAGGGAAACCTACCCCACCCCCTGCTAACTTGCCGACCTCCTCCACTCTTCCTACCACTCCATCCCCCACAGCTATCTCCTCCTGTGCCGCCATCCCCCCCTCCTAGATTGTAAGCTCCAAGGATCAGGGCCCTCGATCCCCTCATGTATCACATTGTATTGGTATTGTTCTGTCACATGTTCTGTCCCCTCTGTAATGTACAGCGCTGAGCCAACTATTGGCGCTTTATAAATACTGTATAATAATAATAACAACAACAGGCCAGAGGCCAAGAGAAGTCATATAGCAGACCAGGTGGCCAAAAGAAGTCATATAGCAGACAAGAGGCCAAGAGAAGTCATATAGCAGACAAGAGGCCAAGAGAAGTCATATAGCAGACCAGAGGCCAAGAGAAGTCATATAGCAGACCAGGTGGCCAAGAGAAGTGCTATAGCAGACCAGGTGGCCAAGAGAAGTCATATAGCAGACCAGGTGGCCAAGAGAAGTCATATAGCAGACCAGGTGGCCAAGAGAAGTCATATAGCAGACCAGGTGGCCAAGAGAAGTCATATAGCAGACCAGGTGGCCAAGAGAAGTCATATAGCAGACCAGAGGCCAAGAGAAGTCATATAGCAGACCAGAGGCCAAGAGAAGTCATATAGCAGACCAGGTGGCCAAGAGCAGTCATATAGTAGACCAGAAGCCAAGAGAAGTCATATTGCAGACCAGGTGGCCAAGAGAAATCATATAGCAGACCAGGTGGCCAAGAGAAGTATGTGTATGTATGAATGTGAGTTAGGGACTTTAGATTGTACACCCCTTGAGGGTTAGGGACTGATGTGACTGTACAATATGTATGTAAAGCGCTGCGTAATTGACGGTGCTATATAAGTACCTGAAAGAAATAAATAAATATTGCAGACCAGAGGCCAAGAGAAATCATATAGCAGACCAGGTGGCCAAGAGAAGTCATATAGTAGATCAGGTGGCCAAAAGAAGTCAAATAGCAGACCAGAGGCCAAGAGAAGTCATATAGCAGACCAGAGGCCAAGAGAAGTCATATAGCAGACCAGGTGGCTAAGAGAAGTCATATAGCATTCCCTCCCCAACCCCCCTGAAGATTGCTGTGATATACCGGCCTCCTGGATCCATATCCCCCTCCTGGATGACTTCTCCTCCTGGCTACCCTTCTTCCTCTCCTCTGAGCTACCCACCATCATCCTTGGGGATTTCAACATCCCTGTCAACCTCGACAACCCGGACACATCCCATCTCCTCCACTTAACCTCCTCCTTTGCACTTGCACAGTGCATACAATCCACCACCCACTCCAACGGTAATATCCTGGACCTTGTCTTCTCCAACCGCTGCGCTCCCCACAACCTCACTAACACCCCCTTCCCTCTCTCTGACCACAACCTGATCACCTTCTCTATCTCCTCGTCCTCCAACGCCTACCCCTCCAAATGTCACACTACTACCAGCCGTAACCTCCGCAACCTTAACCCTGCCCCCCTCCACTCTGCAGCTGATCAACTCCATGACCGCATCCACCCCCTGTCCTGCCCCGACTTGGCTATGACTGCCTACAACAACGCGCTGTCAACAGCCCTTGACTCACTAGCGCCTTTAACCACACGCAACATCAGACCCCGACTACTCCAGCCCTGGCAGACTGATCACACCAAAACCCTCAAACGACAAAGTCGTGCCCTGGAGCGACTATGGCGCAAAACCAAATCCCATCAAGCCTTCACCCGATACAAATCTGCCTTCCGCACCTACACCTCCTCCCTCCACACAGCCAAACAAGCCTACTTCCTGACCCTCATCAAGGCCCTCTCCTCCAATCCTCGCTGACTCTTCTCCACCTTCAACTCTATACTCTCGCCACCCCCACCTCCACCCAGCACCTCACTCACCGCCCTTGAGAATGCCAATCACTTCAACAAGATTGACACAATTCGCAAGGACATCGCCGCAACTCACACGCCCTCTCAACCCGTCCCCTCTCACCCAGCTACCCCCTCATCCCCCCTCCCCCTCAACATAACCCGCAGGGACTTCGTCGCTGCTCAAACTCCCTCCAACCCTGTTCCCCCTCACTCAGCTACCCCCTCATCACCCCTCTCCCACGGCCCCACCACTGCTCTGACCCCCACTTCCACCCCACCCTACATCCCTCATACTGAAGCTCCCCCAACACTCCGCACCTTTGACCTTACTGCCATCGAGGAAGTCTCCAAGATCCTCTCTGATGCCCGCCTCACCACCTGCCCCCTCGACCCTATCCCCTCACAACTCCTACGACCTCCCTCCCCCTCCATCCTACGTTCCCTCACCCACATCTTCAATCTCTCCCTCTCCTCCGGCACTTTCCCCTCCCCTCTGAAACATGCACACATCACCCCCATACTTAAAAAGCCCTCCCTGGACCCCAATGACCCGAACAACCTCAGACCCATCTCCCTCCTCCCATTTACATCTAAACTCCTCGAGCGCCTCGTCTACACCCGCCTAAGCTCTCACCTCAACGACAACAACCTCCTCGATCCCCTACAGTCCGGCTTCCGTCCCCTACACTCCACCGAACCCGCCCTACACTCCACCGAAACCGCCCTACACTCCACCGAAACCGCCTTACTCAAACTCTCCAACGACCTGCTAACCGCCAAAGCTAATGGCCACTATTCAGTGCTCCTACTACTTGACCTCTCTGCGGCCTTCAACACAGTCGATCACCCCCTACTCCTCAAAAAAACTACACTCCCTCGGCCTCAGTGATTCTGCTCTCTCCTGGCTCTCATCCTACCTGTCACAACGCTCCTTCAGCGTTACCTATAATGCTACCACCTCCCCCTCACTCCCCCTCTCTGTTGGGGTCCCTCAATGCTCCGTCCTCGGGCCCCTTCTCTTCTCCATCTACACCTCCTCCCTTGGCCAACTCATACACTCTCACGGCTTCAACTATCACCTCTATGCCGACGACACACAAATCTATCTCTCAACCCCCCACCTCACCCCCTCGGTCTCCGCCCGAATCACACACCTACTGAGCGACATATCAGACTGGATGTCGCTCCACTTCCTTAAACTGAACCTCTCCAAAACTGAGTTTCTTGTCTTCCCCCCCCAGCCCGGACACCACCCCCCATTGACTTCTCCATCACGTCCAACAATGCCACCATCAAACCCGCCCCGCAGGCCAGAGGACTTGGTGTCATTCTGGACTCCAACCTATCCTTCCAGCCCCAAGTCCAATCTTTAACAAACTCGTGCAGACTCCGCCTCTGCAACATGCAGACTCCACCTCCGCAACATGCAGACTCCACCTCCGCAACATGCAGACTCCACCTCCGCAACATGCAGACTCCACCTCCGCAACATGCAGACTCCACCTCCGCAACATCGCCAAAATCCGCACGTTCCTAACCCCAGAAACCACTAAACAGCTCATCCACTCCCTCATCATATCACGACCCGACTACTGCAACTCCCTCCTCACTGGCCTGCCTCGCCGCTGGCTATCCCCGCTTCAGTCGATCCTGAATACGGCGGCCAGACTCATTCACCTTTCCAACCGCTCCATCTCCGCCACCCCCCTCTGCCAATCCCTCCACTGGCTTCCTATTGCGCAATGGATCAAATTCAAAATCCTAACACTGACGTACAAAGCCGTCCACCACACTGCCCCGAACTACATTACTGACCTAATATCCAAGTACCGCCCAACACGCACACTCCGCTCCTCACAAGACCTCCTTCTCTCTAGTTCCCTGGTCTCCTCCTCCCATGCCCACCTCCAGGACTTCTCCAGGGTGTCACCCATCCTCTGGAACTCCCTGCCTCAACCCATCAGATTATCACCTACTCTCCTCTCCTTTAGGTGCACCCTGAAAACCCATCTCTTCAGGGAAGCCTACCCCACCACCTGCTAACTTGCTGACCTCCTCCACTCTTCCTACCACTCCATCCTCCACAGCTATCTCCTCCTGTGCCACCATCCCCTCCCTCCTAGATTGTAAGCTCGAAAGAGCAGGGCCCTCGATCCCCTCATGTTTTGCATTGTATTGGTATTGTTCTGTCACATGTTCTGTCCCCCTTTGTCATGTACAGCGCTGAGCCAACTATCGGCGCTTTATAAATACTGTATAATAATAATAATATTAATAATAATAATATTGCAGACCAGGTGGCCAAGAGAAGTCATATAGCAGACCAGAGGCCAAGAGAAGTCATATAGCAGACCAGGTGGCCAAGAGAAGTCATATAGCAGACCAGAGGCCAAGAGAAGTCATATAGCAGACCAGGTGGCCAAGAGAAGTCATATAGCAGACCAAAGGCCAATAGAAGTAATTTAGCAGACCAGGTGGCCAAGAGAAGTCATACAGTAGACCAGGTGGCCAAGAGAAGTCATATAGTAGACCAGAAGCCAAGAGAAGTCTTATAGCAGACCAGGTGGCCAAGAGAAGTCATATAGTAGACAAGAGGCCAAGAGAAGTCATATTGCAGACCAGGTGACCAAGAGAAGTCATATAGCAGACCAGGTGGCCAAGAGAAGTCATATAGCAGACCAGAGGCCAAGAGAAGTCATATTGCAGACCAGGTGGCCAAGAGAAGTCATATAGCAGACCAGAGGCCAAGAGAAGTCATTTAGCAGACCAGGTGGCCAAGAGAAGAAATATAGCAGACCAGAAGCCAAGAGAAGTCATATAGCAGACCAGGTGGCCAAGAGAAGTCATATAGCAGACCAGAGGCCAAGAGAAGTCATTTAGCAGACCAGGTGGCCAAGAGAAGAAATATAGCAAACCAGAAGCCAAGAGAAGTCATATAGCAGACCAGGTGGCCAAGAGAAGTCCTATAGCAGACCAGAGGCCAAGAGAAGTCATATTGCAGACCAGGAGGCCAAGAGAAATCATACAGTAGACCAGGTGGCCAAGAGAAGTCATATAGCAGACCAGGTGGCCAAGAGAAGTCATATAGCAGACCAGGTGGCCAAGAGAAGTCATATAGCAGACCAGAGGCCAAGAGAAGTCATATTGCAGACCAGAGGCCAAGAGAAGTCATTTAGCAGACCAGGTGGCCAAGAGAAGTCATTTAGCATACCAGAGGCCAAGAGAAGTCATATTGCAGACCAGGTGGCCAAGAGAAGTCATATAGAAGACCAGAGGCCAAGAGAAGTCATTTAGCAGACCAGGTGGCCAAGAGAAGTCATATGCCAGACCAGAGGCCAAGAGAAGTCATATAGGAGGTGGCCAAGAATGCTGCATTACAGCCCCGTAAACTTGCTGGGTCTGTGCAACTCACAGATACCACCCCTAGTTCTGGCCAGAGTAGAGCTGGGATGAATAATTAGGCTTTGACCACCCCAGAAGGAGAGGAACAAGTGGTCCACAGTGGGGTCAGCTCCTGATGAAACAGGACTTTGGAAAAGTGGTGAGTTTTTACGTCTTCCAGCCATTGTTCTCCTACAATGGCCAGCTTGACACATGGACCAGTATATAGTAAAAGCAGGTATGGCTGCCTTAGCAAATGAGCCTTGTGTAGCATTACACTCTCAAGGGCCACTCGATTTCACTCAGGTCCCCCTAAGCTCTGCAGGGCCAGGCAACACGCATTTTTCCACATTTGCGCACTCAGAGTTAGTAATACAAACCTTGAGCTGGTTTTTAGTTGTTTTTTTTATTATTAAGGAATGGAGGTACAGGGGTATAACTAGGGACCCAACAGTACTGAGCCAGGGGTGGAGGTGCAAGGGTATAATTAGGGGCACACCAGTACTGAGCCAGGGATGGAGGTACAGGGGTATAACTAGGGGCACATAAATGTACAGATGTGAGTAGCTGAGATGTGATCTGTAGCAATATGTAATCGTAAATTTAGTTCATTCCTGAAGAAATATTCAGTCAAGGGTATTCAGAGACAGATGGTCACCAATTAGGATCTGAAGGGACAGAGCTTCCTCTGGAAGTGACACCTGGGTGCTAATAGATTTGTCTATAATCAGACTTTGCCACCTTCCTGAAGTTTAAAAGAGGAATGCAGATGTTTCGGCTTCATGACACCAGGGGGGCTCCGATCTGTCTCGGGAGCCCTGACAAATATACACAAATCAAAGGAGTATGTTTCATCTCTCATAAAAGCTAAAATATTAGTTGCAGAGAGATGAAAATACTTCCTTCTGATGGGGCACTCTGTAGGCTACATCGGCATGTAAAAATTGTATTTGTGACCTATGTAGAATGCCAGAAAAAGGCAGGAAATGGTTAAGTGGCGCTGGATTGCGATAGCTGAACAGTGATTGGTACTGTCGCGATCGGACTGATGCGCCGGTGTCAGAAATTCAATCCCTGACTTGGTGATTCAAACCGTTCCTGGTCCAATTGACTTTGGGCAGTTCAGCACCCAGAACATCCTGTGGGTGGGTACAGGAACACCCCCCCAGAGTCAAATGGCCAAGAACTCATGTCCAGCCCACGTCCATATTCCCATAAATTGAGGACCCTGAAGTATGGACATTGTGATTCGTATGGAGCCGGTTCGATCGACTAACAGATTATGGACTTTTTCTGACTTGCTCCAGTCGCAGGATAACTCTCGGTAAAAGTTTTATTTCTGTTTTTATTCCCTTTTATTTTATAGTGAATAGTCATTTGTGTGTCTTCTTTTATGTATTTTCTGTAACTTTTTATACTTTGTACATATTTTATGCTCCGCCCACTTTCGGGATATTAAATCATAAAATTAATTAGTGACTTCTGTGTATTTACGCTCGGGCTCATATCTCCGGAGAGATTAGATTGGAGAGATTGGAGAGATTAGATTGGATTGTATTTTGGTGCCTTTAAACGCTCGGTCAGCTCATTGCCAATCTGTATGCAATTGCACTGTGAGTGGGCAGATTGCGTGCAGATTGTAAAAGGTAACAGATCGGCCAGACGGAGATCTGTGTGTGTGGGGTGTCCCAGCAGACCGTTCTGCGGATAAACTGTTGGGTGGTGGCAGGCTACTGTTTGTGGTATGTCTGGTGTGGGGGGGTGTGGACAGTGGAAGGGTGATTGACATCGGGGTTCTAGCTTTAGGATAGCTGGGGGAACCCTAGAAAGGTGTGCGATTGTTAAGCTGCTCCTCAACCCTTAGTGTGCCACAGATTGTATATAAGATTTGTATCTGCCAGTGTGTGGTCAGCCATCTGGATTGGAGTGGAGTCTCCCCCCGGTGGTGGGCAGAGGTAGTGCGGTCTGTGGAAGGATATCACGGCTGATCTTATATACGGTTTTATATATTCAAAGTTAAGTCCCCTTTATTCCCTCGTACCCCAAGTCACAGCCGCACGTAGGCTCCTTGGTTAGCCAGTCGCTGGGGGCGTGTGCATGGGGCGTGTGCATGTGGGTGAACTGTGGCACAAAGATTCTATTGGCCTGGGGTCCTTAAGGAGATAGAAAATTATTGTTCCTCTTTCCCTGTGTGTCAGACGGCGGCCCCAATGCCCCATTTCCGTAGTCCACTCGTACCTCTTCCCATCATTGAGGTCCCTTTTGAGAGGATTGCAGTGGATTTGGTAGGACCGCTGGTGAAGTCCGCTAGGGGGCATCAGTACATGTTGGTCATACTTGACTATGCCACCCGCTATCCAGAAGCCATTCCGCTCCGAAATACCTCTGCAAGACGATAGCTAAGGAGCTATTTCTCGTTTTCAGCTGAGTGGGTGTTTCAAAGGAATTGCTTATGGACCAGGAACCCCCTTTATGTCCCGGGTGATGACAGAACTCTGCAAGTTGTTCAAAGTAAAACAATTTCACACCTCTGCGTATCATCTCCAAACAGACGGGTTGGTTGAAAGGTTCAACCAAACCCTGAAACAAATGTTAAGGAAGGTGGTGGATAAAGATGGAAAGGGTTGGGATTACCTAATACCCAGGGGCGGACTGACAACTCATGGGGCCCCCGGGCAATAGGGGATCATGGGGCCCCTGTGTCCTTTCCCAAACCTAAAAAAGCCTATGAAAAGGTACCAGGGGCATCTCATGGGGCCCCCTACTGACCCCAGGCCCTCGGGCAGTGCCCGAGTTTCCAAATGGTCAGTCCGCCCCTGCTAATACCCCATTTGATATTTGCCATCCGGGAGGTACCCCAGTCCTCTACGGGCTTTTCACGTTTTGAGCTGCTCTATGGGAGACACCCAAGGGGGCTGTTGGACATCGCCAAAGAAACTTGGGAAGGTGAGAGTTCTCCCTACTGGAGTGTGATTGAGCACGTCGCCCAAATGCAAGATAGAATTGCCCAGGTAAGGCCGATCGTAAAGGAACATTTGGCCCAAGCGCAGTTAGCGCAGCAGAGGGTGTACAATCGGGGGGCCCAGACCAGGTCATTTGCTGAAGGAGATAGAGTACTAGTGCTAATCCCTACGGTTGAAAGCAAATTCCTGGCCAAATGGCATGGCCCATACGAGGTGATTGAGAGAGTGAGTGAGGTGAACTACAGGGTCAGACAACCAGGAAGGAGAAAACCTGAACAAATCTACCACATTAATCTGTTGAAGGCCTGGAGGGACCGGGAATCCCTGGTTGCCGAGGCTTTGTCTCCAGCGCCATCTGACTGCTTGGTTCCGGAGGTTGGAATAGCAGTCACGCTGTCTAAAACTCAACAGAGGAAGTTAAAGAGTTTGTGCTCCACAACACAGACGTTTTCTCTGAGCTGCCGGGACAAACCTCGGGGGAGGAGCATGACATTATCACCCCTCCGGGTGAAAGGGTGAAACTAAAACCCTATAGAATCCCAGAGGCCCGGCGGGAGGCAATACGTGGGGAAGTGCAGAGAATGCTGGATTTGGGGGTGATAGAGGAGTCCCAGAGTGACTGGTCCAGCCCCATAGTGTTGGTGCCCAAACCGGATGGGAGCTGGTGATTTTGTAACGACTTTCGACAGTTAAATAAGGTTACAAAATTTGACACCTACCCCATGCCATGAATTAATGGACCGACTGGGAGCAGCCCGGTACATGACGACGCTAGACTTGACAAAAGGTCATTGGCAGATTCCCCTAGCTAAGTCGGCAAAGGAGAAGACTGCATTTGTAACCCCAGAAGGGTCATCCCAGTATAGAAGAATGCCGTTCGGGTTACAGAATGCACCGGCCACCTTCCAGCCAAAAATGGATCAGATTCTTCGCCCCCATCAGATGAATGCTGCAGCGTAGCTGAACGATGTGATTGTCCATAGCGCAGACTGGGCCTCACATTTACCAAAAGTTCAGGCTGTGCTGGATTCTGTATGGAAAGCTGGGTTTACGGCCAACCCAAAGAAGTGTACGATCGGACAGGAGGAGGCCAGGTACCTGGGGTACACTATTGGGAGAGGGGTAATAAAACCCCAAATCAACAAAGTTGAAGCCATACAGAATTGGCCACGCCCAAACAACAAGAAGCAGGCAGGGGCTTTTCTAGGTATTGCTGGCTACTATCAGCGATTCATCCCCCATTTTGCTTCTCTGGCAGTGCCCCTAACCAACCTGACAAAAGGGAAGGAGTCAGTCGTGGTTAAGTGGTCCCCAGGGGCTGAAGCAGCCTTCCAGTCTTTAAAAAGGGCCTTATGTAGCCAGCCAGTCCTATACTCACCAGACTTCTCAAAAGACTTTGTGGTCCAGACGGATGCCTCCAATGTTGGCTTAGGAGCAGTGCTGTCCCAGGTGTGGAAGGGGGAGGAGCACTTGGTAATCTACCTCAGCAGAAAGATAAAATCTCACGAGGAAAATGACACCATGATTGGGAAGGAGTGTTTAGGGGTAAAGTGGGCCCTCGATTCCCTGCGGTACGATCTGCTAGGCAGACATTTTGACCTGATCACAGATCACGCTCCCTTGAAGTGGATGGCTCAAAATAAAGAGACCAATAGAAGGGTAAATAGGTGGTTCCTGGCCCTACAAGAATTTAACTTCACGGTAAAGCATCGCCCTGGAGTTCAGATGGGGAATGTGGATGATTTATCCCGGGTTCATGCCTGCCTGACTACTGGTGTTACAACCCCAAGGTTGAAACAAGAGGGCCGGTGAAATCACCTGGTTGCATCCAGGATGGCAGGTACATTTGTCCTAGATTCAGGCTCTATGTGGATTTGTTCCACTAGAGGGAAGTGCTGAGCCTTCAACAGTGAGGTAATGAGCCCAGCGGAAGGTAGTCGGCTCTTTAGGGCCTCTATAAAACTTCCCAGTGTGAGATGGGGAAACAGATCTCATTGTTTGAACACTGTGTGGAAGTAAATTGATGTTTTGACTGACATTCTGCGGTTTAGCCACAAGATGACACTGTTTTTCTAACACAGCCTCAGACTGCATAGATATTTGTATATTCATGAAGGGGTGGGGTTTTCACACAGAGTTGGAGTTGAGGAAACAGGAAGAGGGGACAGGAGCCATGTTCTGGAGAATGCTGAATGAAGGGGCCGTGTGAGCTGCAGCTGGGTGAAGCTGATGAGATTTCTGCCAGGAAGCTGATGAGAGCACAAGTGTTGTTACTGATTATTGGAAGGACTCCACAACTCAAAGTGACATTTCACATTGGAGAGCTGATGAAATCCTACAAATTCAAGCCAGACTGGCGTTTTGCTCAGAAGGAATACTCAGGCACGTGCTACAGGACCAGTTATGGGGGGGGGAATACTGTAGTGTAAGATTGTAAGCTGTTGTGCTGCACCGCAGGCTAGCCCATACCGTACCCCCATACACTGATTCCTGCTCTGTAGGGTGATAACAGGTAAGGTGTGGCAGCTTAGTTGTGCCCCCCAGTAGGTAAATTACTACACCTTCTACCTTCATCCATCAGGAGGCGCCGTGCTGTGCAGCACAAGGGTCTCAGCCTTTGGGCTGGGTGGATGTAAATATATTGTATGTTCCCAGCATTTGTGGTTGTGTTTATTTGCCACATCTAAGTAACATTCTGTTGTGACAAAAGCTGGTGTTGGGGTTGTTTCCTCGTTCGTGACTTCACTGTATCCTGGGGAGCCCCCCCGGTACACGGCTTACACCAGCATGCTTAGGGAGTGGCTCCATCCTGGAACCAGATCTGTGCCTGAGTAGACTGGAAGCTCCATACTTATCTGAGTGCAGTGAGACAAAGGCCTGTGTGGCCAGCCTCCAACTGATAGGGACCGGGTGTGGCCAGCCTCCAACTGATAGGGACTGGGTGTGGCCAGCCTCCAACTGATAGGGACTGGGTGTGGCCAGCCTCCAACTGATAGGGACTGGGTGTGGCCAGCCTCCAACTGATAGGGACTGGGTGTGGTCAGCCTCCAACTGATAGGGACTGGGTGTGGTCAGCCTCCAACTGATAGGGACTGGGTGTGGCCAGCCTCCAACTGATAGGGACTGGGTGTGGCTAGCCTCCAACTGATAGGGACCGGGTGTGGTCAGCCTCCAACTGATAGGGACCGGGTGTGGTCAGCCTCCAACTGATAGGGACTGGGTGTGGCCAGCCTCCAACTGATAGGGACTGGGTGTGGCCAGCCTCCAACAGATAGGGACTGGGTGTGGTCAGCCTCCAACTGATAGGGACTGGGTGTGGTCAGCCTCCAACTGATAGGGACTGGGTGTGGCCAGCCTCCAACTGATAGGGACTGGGTGTGGCTAGCCTCCAACTGATAGGGACTGGGTGTGGTCAGCCTCCAACTGATAGGGACCGGGTGTGGTCAGCCTCCAACTGATAGGGACCGGGTGTGGCCAGCCTCCAACTGATAGGGACTGGGTGTGGCCAGCCTCCAACTGATAGGGACTGGGTGTGGCCTTAGCAAATGAGCATTGTGTAGCATTACACTGTCAAGGGCCACTGGATTTCACTCAGGTCCCCCTAAGCTCTGCAGGGCCAGGCAACACGCATTTTTCCACATTTGCGCACTCAGAGTTAGTAATACAAACCTTGAGCTGGTTTTTAGTTGTTTTTTTTTCTATTAAGGGATGGAGGTACAGGGGTATAATTAGGGGCACACCAGTACTGAGCCAGGGATGGAGGTGCAAGGGTATAACTAGGGACCCAACAGGGACTGGGTGTGGCCAGCCTCCAACTGATAGGGACTGGGTGTGGCTAGCCTCCAACTGATAGGGACTGGGTGTGGCCAGCCTCCAACTGATAGGGACTGGGTGTGGCCAGCCTCCAACTGATAGGGACTGGGTGTGGCCAGCCTCCAACTGATAGGGACTGCGTGTGGCCAGCCTCCAACTGATAGGGACTGGGTGTGGCCAGCCTCCAACTGATAGGGACTGGGTGTGGCCAGCCTTTAACTGATAGGGACTGGGTGTAGCCAGCCTCCAACTGATAGGGACTGGGTGTGGCCAGCCTCCAACTGATAGGGATTGGGTGTGGCCAGCCTCCAACTGATAGGGACTGGGTGTGGCCAGCCTCCAACTGATAGGGACTGGGTGTGGCCAGCCTCCAACTGATAGGGACTGGGTGTGGCCAGCCTCCAACTGATAGGGACAGGGTGTGGTCAGCCTCCAACTGATAGGGACTGGGTGTGGCCAGCCTCCAACTGATAGGGACTGGGTGTGGCCAGCCTCCAACTGATAGGGACTGAGTGTGGCCAGCCTCCAACTGATAGGGACTGAGTGTGGCCAGCCTCCAACTGGTAGGGACTGGGTATAGCACAAGGCTGCCCCTAGTGGATAGCGAGGGAAGCGATTGTATAGTAAGTGGCCAAGTTGGAAAGGATTTTATTTCATGTGTCTTTTTGGTTTGATGTTTTCTTGTAAATAGTGTAAATAAACCGCACCTTTTTGTTTTTTCACCTACACTGCTGTATTGCCGTGCCTGTGTTTTTGTGTTGTGAACCCACCCAGGGGGTCACACACACCCGCTGCCAAGCAAACCCTGTTACAGGGTACAGGGGTATAACTAGGGACCCGCCAGTACTGAGCCAGGGATGGAGGTACAGGGGTATAACTAGGGACCGCCTCTGAGCCAGGGATGGAGGTACAGGGGTATAACTAGGGACACATTAGTACTGAGCCAGAGATGGAGGTACAGGGGTGTAACTAGGGACCCGTCAGTACTGAGCCAGGGATGGAGGTACAGGGGTATAACTAGGGACACACCAGTACTGAGCCAGGGATGGAGGTACAGGGGTATAACTAGGGACCTGTCAGTACTGAGCCAGGGATGGAGGTACAGGGGTATAACTAGGGACACGCCAGTACTGAGCCAGGGATGGAGGTACAGGGGTATAACTAGGGACACACCAGTACTGAGCCAGGGATGGAGGTACAGGGGTATAACTAGGGACACACCAGTACTGAGCCAGGGATGGAGGTACAGGGATATAACTAGGGACACGCCAGTACTGAGCCAGGGATGGAGGTACAGGGGTATAACTAGGGACCCGTCAGTACTGAGCCAGGGATGGAGGTACAGGGGTATAACTAGGGACACACCAGTACTGAGCCAGGGATGGAGGTACAGGGGTATAACTAGGGACACATTAGTACTGAGCCAGGGATGGAGGTACAGGGGTATAACTAGGGACACACCAGTACTGAGCCAGGGATGGAGGTACAGGGGTATAACTAGGGACCTGTCAGTACTGAGCCAGGGATGGAGGTACAGGGGTATAACTAGGGACACATTAGTACTGAGCCAGAGATGGAGGTACAGGGGTGTAACTAGGGACCCGTCAGTACTGAGCCAGGGATGGAGGTACAGGGGTATAACTAGGGACACACCAGTACTGAGCCAGGGATGGAGGTACAGGGGTATAACTAGGGACCTGTCAGTACTGAGCCAGGGATGGAGGTACAGGGGTATAACTAGGGACACGCCAGTACTGAGCCAGGGATGGAGGTACAGGGGTATAACTAGGGACACACCAGTACTGAGCCAGGGATGGAGGTACAGGGGTATAACTAGGGACACACCAGTACTGAGCCAGGGATGGAGGTACAGGGATATAACTAGGGACACGCCAGTACTGAGCCAGGGATGGAGGTACAGGGGTATAACTAGGGACCCGTCAGTACTGAGCCAGGGATGGAGGTACAGGGGTATAACTAGGGACACACCAGTACTGAGCCAGGGATGGAGGTACAGGGGTATAACTAGGGACACATTAGTACTGAGCCAGGGATGGAGGTACAGGGGTATAACTAGGGACACACCAGTACTGAGCCAGGGATGGAGGTACAGGGGTATAACTAGGGACCTGTCAGTACTGAGCCAGGGATGGAGGTACAGGGGTATAATTAGTGTAGCGCTTCAGTTGTGAGAGACTCTGTAAAATGATGGTCCCCAAAGGTTGTCCTGACCTTGCAAGCCTCCCGACACCTCGGACACCTGGGACACCTCCCGACACCCTGGGTCCAGAGATAAAAGGAATCACGATTCCAAAGACACCCGGCTGTAGTAAAGCAATGGTGTGTTTACTGAAGGTTGTTTAGTCAGCAGACAGTTACTGCAAATACTTCTCACGGCACTCACCTGTTTTCTAGTCTCGCGGTGAAACACAAATACACCTGCAATAGTGAACGCTATACAGTTGCAAGAAAAAGTATGTGAACCCCTTGGGATTCCGTGGAGTTTTACATGAATTGGGCATAAAATGTGCTCTGAACGTCATCTAAGTCACAACAATAGAAGAACACAGTCTGCTGAACATAATACTACACAAACATTAGATGTTGCCATGGTTTCATTGCACATAACATGTAAACATTCACAGTGCAGGGAGGAAAAAGTATGTGAGGCCCTAGCTTAATGACTTCTCCCAGAGCTAATTGGAGCCAGGAGTGAGCCAACCTTGACTCCAATCAGTGGGATGATATTGGATGTGTTGCTGACACCTGTTTTGGGTTTACTGGTTTCAAGAAGCACTGTCTGATGTGAACCATGCCTCGCAGAAAAGAGCTCTCAGAAGACCTACCATCAAGAATTGTTGACTTGCATGAAGCTGGAAAGGGTTACAAAAGTATCTCCTTGAGCCTTGATGTTCCTGTGTCCACGGTAACACAGACTGTCTACAAATGGAGAAAGTTTAGCACTGTTGCTACTCTCCCTAGGCGTGGTCGTCCTGTAAAAATGACTGCAAGAGCACAGCGCAGAATGCTGCATGAGGTAAAGAAGAATCCCAGAGTGTCAGCTAAAGACCTACAGAAATCTCTGGCACATGCTAACATTTTTGTTGACACATCTACAATAAGGAAAACATGAAACAAGAATGGAGTACATGGGAGGACACCACGGAGGAAGCCATTGCTGGCCAAAAAGAATATTGCAGCACGTTTGTAGTTTGCAAAAGAGCCCCTGGATGTTCCACAGCACTACTGGCAGAATATACTGAGGACAGATGAAACCAAGATTGAGTTGTTTGGGAAGAACACACAACATTATGTGTGGAGAAAAAAAGGCACAGCACACCAACATCAAAACCTCATCCCCACTGTGAAACATGGCGGAGGGAGCATCATGGTTTGGGGCTGCTTTGCTGCCTCAGGGCCTGGACGGATTGTTGTCATTGATGGGAAAATGAATTCCAGAGTTTATCAAGACATTTTGCAGGAAAACGTACGACCATCTGTCCGCCAACTGAAGCTCCGCAGAGGATGGGTGATGCAACAGGACAATGATGACCCAAAGCATACAAGTCATTCAACAAAACAATGGCTGCAACAGCACAGAATACGCCTTCTGGAGTGGCCCAGTCAGAGTCCTGACCTCAACCCCATTGAAATGCTGTGGCATGACCTTAAGAGAGCGATTCACACCAGACATCCCAAGAATATTGCTACATTGAAACAGTTTTGTGAAGAGGAGTGGTCCAAAATGACTCCAGATCGTTGTGCAGGTCTGATCTGCAACTACAGGAAACGTTTGGTTGAGGTTATTGCTGCCGAAGGAGGGTCAACCAGTTATTAAGTCCAAAGGTTCACATACTTTTTCCTCCCTGCACTGTGAATGTTTACATGTTATGTGCAATTAAACCATGGCAACATCTAATGTTTGTGTAGTATTATGTTCAGCAGACTGTGTTCTTCTATTGTTGTGACTTAGATGACGTTCAGAGCACATTTTATGCCCAATTCATGCAAAACTCCACGGAATCCCAAGGGGGTCACATACTTTTTCTTGCAACTGTAAGTCAGACGGTTGTTCAAATATTCTCAGAGGGAGCCTCTGACCCCCAGGTATGAGAGGGAAATGAAAGACTTCTCGGTGTCAGCCTGCTCACCTAGAACCCTGATGTCACGGGTCCATCAATGACAACACACCATGTAAGAGCTAAATGTGTGAACTATTCTATGAACATACAACAAGAAACTCTCCTGCGTGCTGGACAGACTGCCAGCAAACACCCCGGGAAACATCTCCTACAAGTCTGAGTCCCACTCCGTGTACCTTTCATATGTCCCCAAAACTTGTACATCTCCCCCTCACTGCTACCATCTCCCTACTACTGCTCTCATCACCTCCTGCTGATACTTCACTCTCCTGCTGACCCAAACACCAGGACTGGAAGGCATGTGCGCTCGTGTACATCCCTCTCCCATCTTACTTTCCTCACCCTTCTTCTTCTCCTAACCTCTGGGGATATCTCCCCAAACCCTGGTCCTCCAGTATTTCACCCCCACACCAGGCACCCTCCTTCTCCTAACCTCTGGGGGTATCTCCCCAAACCCTGGTCCTCCACTATCTCACCCCCACACCAGGCATCCTCCTTCTTCTCCTAACCTCTGGGGGTATCTCCCCAAACCCTGGTCCTCCACTATCTCACCCCCACACCAGGCATCCTCCTTCTTCTCCTAACCTCTGGGGGTATCTCCCCAAACCCTGGTCCTCCACTATTTCACCCCCACACCAGGCACCCTCCTTCGACCAGGAATAGCCGCAATCCCCTCAATTTAATATGAGTCCCCGTGCTCCCAAAAACCACCCTCCCTTTTTCATGTGTGCTCTGGAATTCCCGCTCTGTCTGTAATAAGCTCACCTCTGTCCATGACCTTTTTGTCTCCCGCTCCCTTGACCTACCAGCAATTACAGAAACCTGGCTCCAAGCATCAGATTCTGCTTCTCACGCAGCAGTTTCCTATGGAGGCCTCCTCTGGACCCAGTCACCCAGACCCAGTGGTCGGAAAGGTGGTGGCATTGGTTTGCTTCTATCCCCAATGAGCACCTTTCAAGTCCTCCCTAACCCTCCATCTCTATCCTTCTCTTCTTTCGAGGCTCACTGCAGCCGGCTGTTTTCTCCCATTTCTCTGAGGATTGCAGTGATCTATCGGTCTCCTGGACCCGTGTCCCGCTTTCTGGATGACTTCTTTGCCTGGCTACCCTACTTTCTCTCCTCTGAATTACCCACTATCATTCTCTGAGATTTTACCATCCCCATTAATGTCAACAACCCGGCTACATCCCAACTCTTCAACCTAACCTCATCTTTTACATTATACAGTCCTCCACGGTCCTCCACTCACTCTGATGGACACGGTCCTCCACTCACTCTGATGGACACGATCCTCCACTCACTCTGATAGACACGATCCTCCACTCACTCTGATGGGAATACATTAGACCTTGTTTTCTCCCGTCTTTGCACTCCCCACAACCTCACAAACACCCCTTTCCTCTCTCTGATCACAATCTCATCACCTTCACAGTCTCCTCGTCTTCAAACACTTATCCCTCCAAGCAGCCAACAATTACCCGCAGAAACCTTCACAACTTGAACCCGGCTCCTTTCCACTCTGCAACTGACCAACTCTGACAGAATCTCTCCCCTGTCCTGCCCTGACCTGCCCACTGCTGTCTATAACAGTTCACTTTTATCCACATTAGACTCACTTACTCCTTTAAAAACACGAAGCATCAGGCCCCGACCGCTACAACCTTGGCAGACTGACCACACCAGACATCTTAAACAACATAGTTGTGCGCTGGAGCAATTGTGGCGTAAAACCAAATCCCAGCAAGCATTCACCCGATATAAATCTGCTTTCTTCACATACAATTCCTCCCTCCATGCTGCCAAACAAGACGATTTGTCACTGTTATTAATACCTTGTCATCCAGTCCTCGTCGTCTCTTCTCTACTTTTAACTCTCTACTTTCTCCACCTCCACCCAGCACCTTCACCTTCACCTCCACCCAGTACCTCACTCACCTCCACCCAGCACCTCACTCACTGCTCATGAGATTGCAAATCATTTCAAAAACAAGTTTGACGCAATCCGTAGGGGCATCTCCACTTCACAGACATCCATCCCACTTAGAACACCTTATAATAAACCTCCCTCAACACTTTCCTCTTCTGACCTTCTACTACCGAAGAGGTCACTAAGGTTTTCTCAGAAGCCCGTCTCACTACCTGCCCCCTGGATCCTGTCCCCTCACAACTACTACGGTCACCCTCTTCTTACATCCTATGCTCCCTCACTCACATCTTCAATCTCTCCCTCTCTACTGGCACCTTCCCCTCCCCTCTAAAGCATGCGCACATCACTCCCATACTTAACAAGCCCTCCCTGGACCCCACCAACCTGAACAACTGAAGACCCATCTCCCTGCTGCCATTTACCTCTAAACTTCTAGAATGCTTAGTCTACAGTCGTCTGAGCTCCTCCCACCTCACCGACGACAACCTTCTTCACCCTTTACAGTCTGGATTTCGCTCGCTACTGTCAGGGCTCCCAGGTATGACCAGAGGTGTGTGACTGACGCAGGGAAACGCAGACTTCAGATATGTTATAAACAATATAATTTATTAACACTAACAATACAAACATAAACGCAGTGCAATACTAAAACATAATACAGTGCAAACAAACCAAACCAACCACCCACAGATAACAGTACATACAAGCAAGCGTCATCAGGCAGGCCGGGTCAATATCAATTGGGCAGGTAGGTACAGGGGGAGCAAGCAGAGAATGGTCGGGGTCACAGGCCAGGTTCAGCAGGTAGCAAGCAGCGTAGTACAGAGGGTCAGGCAGAGGGATGGTCAGGGTCACAAGCCAGGGATCAGAACAGGTAGCAAGCAGCGTGGTACAGAGAGTCAGGCAGAGGGATGGTCAGGGTCACAAGCCAGAGATCAAAACAGGTAACAAGCAGCGTAGTACAGAGGGTCAGGCAGAGGGACAGAAACAGGATGCAGGACAGATACAGGGCCCAGGACAAACACACACCAAGGCAGAGTCTGTGGGTCTGGCCATCCCTTAAATACCCCAGCATCATCAGTTCCAGGTGTTAGCTGGCTGAAAGGTTGAGTCTCTGATTGCTGGGAGCACCCGCTGGCCAGCCCTGGTACTGCAGATCAAAAGGCAGGTGAGTCCCACCATTGCTGGCCAGTCCATTCCTAACAGTACCCCCCCCCCAAGGAGCGGCCTCAGGACGCTCCAAACAGTCCTAGCTGGGCAAAATGTTCCACCGCCCGGGTCTGGTAACTGGCGGGATATCAAAGACTGGCACACCGGGCAGGACTCCGGGCAGCGGCACACCGGGCTGGACTCCGGGCAGAGGCACACCGGGCTGGACTCCGGGCAGAGGCACACCGGGCTGGACTCCGGGCAGAGGCACACCGGGCTGGACTTCGGGCAGAGGCACATCGAGCAGAGGCACACCGGGCAGAGGCACATCGGGCAGAGGCACATCGGGCAGAGGCACATCGGGCAGAGGCACATCGGGCAGGACTCCGGGCAGAGGCACATCGGGCAGGACTCCGGGCAGAGGCACATCGGGCAGGACTCCGGGCAGAGGCACACCGGGCTGGACTCCGGGCAGAGGCACACCGGGCTGGACTCCGGGCAGAGGCACATCGGATTACCAGGCGAAGCAGCAGGCAGCGGGCCACCAGGCGGAGCAGCAGGCACCGGGCCCCCGGGCGGAGCAGCAGGCACCGGGCCCCCGGGTGGAGCAGCAGGCACCGGGCCCCCGGGCGGGGCCACCGGGCCCCCGGGCGGGGCGACAGGCATCGGGCCCCCGGGCGGGGCGACAGGCATCGGGCCCCCGGGCGGAGGCGACAGGCTCCGGGCCCCCGGGCGGGGCGACATGCATCGGGCCCCCGGGCGGAGCAGCAGGCACCGGGCCCCCGGGCGGGGCGACAGGCTCCGGGCCCCCGGGCGGGGCGACAGGCTCCGGGCCCCCGGGCGGGGCGACAGGCTCCGGGCCCCCGGGCGGGGCGACATGCATCGGGCCCCCGGGCGGAGCGGCAGGCACCGGGCCCCCGGGCGGAGCAGCAGGCACCGGGCCCCCAGGCGGAGCAGCAGGCACCGGGCCCCCGGGCGGAGCAGCAGGCACCGGGCCCCCGGGCGGGGCGACCGGCGTCGGGCCCCCAGGCGGGGCGGCGGGCGCCGGGCCCCCAGGAGGGGCGACAGGCATCGGGCCCCCAGGCGGGGCGACAGGCATCGTGCCCCCAGGCGGGGCGACAGGCATCGTGCCCCCAGGCGGGGCGACAGGCATTGTGCCCCCAGGCGGAGCGGCGGGCGCCGGACCCCCAGGCGGAGCGACAGGTCTCGGGCCCTCAGGCGTAGCGGCGGGCGCCGGACCCCCAGATGGAGCGACAGGTCTCGGGCCCTCAGGCGGAGCGGCAGGTCTCGGGCCCTCAGGCGGAGCGGCGGGCGCCGGACCCCCAGGAGGAGCGACAGGTCTCGGGCCCTCAGGCGGAGCGGCGGGCGCCGGACCCCCAGGTGGAGCGACAGGTCTCGGGCCCTCAGGCGGAGCGGCGGGCGCCGGACCCCCAGGCGGAGCGACAGGTCTCGGGCCCTCAGGCGGAGCGGCGGGCGCCGGACCCCCAGGCGGAGCGACAGGTCTCGGGCCCTCAGGCGGAGCGGCGGGCGCCGGACCCCCAGGAGGGGCGACAGGTCTCGGGCCCTCAAGCGGAGCGGCGGGCGCCGGACCCCCAGGCGGAGCGACAGGTCTCGGACCCTCAGGCGGAGTGGCGGGCGCCGGACCCCCAGGCGGAGCGACAGGTCTCGGGCCCTTAGGCGGAACGACAGGTCTCAGGCCCCCAGGCGGGGCGGCGGGCACCGAGTCACCAGGCACAACCGTGGGCTCCGAGTCAACTGGGATGACCGCTGGCACTGGGTCAGACATTGGATCGTCTGGCTGGACAGCGGGCATCGGGTCATTTGGCTCGACAGCGGGCACCGCGTCATCTGGCAAGGCAGTGGGCTCCGAGTCAACAGGCACGACAGTGAGCACCGGGTCATCAGGTACCGGATTGTCTGGCTCGACAGCGGGCATCGGGTCACCAGGTATGACAGCGGGCACTGGGTCACCAGGCATCAGGTCATTTGGCTCGACAGCGGGCACCGGATCAGGTACCGGATCATCTGGATCAACAGCGGGCATCGAGTCAACTGGCCTAATAGGATCGTCAGGCTGGATCAGTTCATCATGCTGAGTAGAGGCTTCAGGCCGAGTAGAGGCTTCAGGCCGAGTAGAGGCTTCAGGCCGAGTAGAGGCATCAGGCCGAGTAGAGGCTTCAGGCCGAGTCACGGAAGGCAGGCTCACCGGTTTGGATACTGGCAGGATGGTATTGGTTGGAAAGAATTTTCGCTTTTTTCTGGTTTTAACTACTGGAGCACTGCAAGTAAACGCAGGTCTGCAAACGAATGGAGCAGCTGGAGACAGAGAAGAACTGGAGGATGGAACAGGAGAGGGAGCGGTTGCTACAGAGGGCTCTTTTACAGGGTTAAAGGCAGGATAGGTGCAGCGAGTGGGAACAGGGGACTGACATGCGGTAGGTAGCAGGGTATACTGGGCTGTAACTGGAGGAGCTGTTGGGAATGCAGGAATAGAGTTTTGAGGAAATAGATTAGAAGCAGGACGGGGTCTTTGTAAGCTGACTGAGGCTGGGTGTAACAAGTCTGTCCATGTCTGCAGTATGGGTTGAACAAAGCTGAGCTTACACAAAGCCTGTCTGGTCAATGACTGCACTGCGTTTATACAATCTCTCAGTGTCTGTGGTGAACATGTGGAATAACGCTCCAGAAAGTAACCCACATCATCCTCTAATAACCACACCAGGGACTCTACCTGGTCTGCACTAAATGGTGGCAAAAATTCATCCCTGCATTCGGGGGAACCAGATGAAACCAACTCAGCACAAACCTCAATCAAAGGCTGCACCTCAGAGAACTCTGTGCCCTGATCTACTAGAACATGAGCGATCCGTATACATTCTAGCAGTTCATCCCGGGGATACTCCTTCAGAGTTTGATAAGCATACTCCCTGTCATCAAACACTAGCAGAGATAAATATTCAACCTCATCCAGATCCATCCTTCCCATCAACAAGCCAAGATGGCTTCCCTGTGCAGCCACTTCTGGTCAGGATGTGCCTTGGTGTAATGTCAGGGCTCCCAGGT
This sequence comes from Staurois parvus, assembly GCF_062004578.1. Lineage (NCBI taxonomy): Eukaryota > Metazoa > Chordata > Amphibia > Anura > Ranidae > Staurois > Staurois parvus. Next base: position 99,697 of record NW_028318701.1, on the reverse strand, counting down.
ATGACCAGAGATGTGTGACTGAAGCAGGGAAACGCAGACTTCAGATATGTTATAAACAATATAATTTATTAACACTAACCATACAAACATAAACGCAGTGCAATACTAAACATAATACAGTGCAAACAAACCAACCAACCACTGATAACAGTACAGACAAGCAAGCGTCGTCAGGCAGGCCGGGTCAATATCAATTGGGCAGGTAGGTACAGGGGGAGCAAGCAGAGAATGGTCGGGGTCACAGGCCAGGTTCAGCAGGTAGCAAGCAGCGTAGTACAGAGGGTCAGGCAGAGGGATGGTCAGGGTCACAAGCCAGAGATCAAAACAGGTAACAAGCAGCGTAGTACAGAGGGTCAGGCAGAGGGATGGTCAGGGTCACAAGCCAGAGATCAAAACAGGTAACAAGCAGCGTAGTACAGAGGGTCAGGCAGAGGGACAGAAACAGGATGCAGGACAGATACAGGGCCCAGGACAAACACAACACCAAGGCAGAGTCTGTGGGTCTGGCCATCCCTTAAATACCCCAGCATCATCAGTTCCAGGTGTTAGCTGGCTGAAAGGTTGAGTCTCTGATTGCTGGGAGCACCCGCTGGCCAGCCCTGGTACTGCAGATCAAAAGGCAGGTGAGTCCCACCATTGCTGGCCAGTCCATTCCTAACAGCTACACTCCACTGAAACCGCCCTACTAAACCTCACTAATGATCTACTAATTGCTAAAACCAATGGCCACTACTCCGTACTCATCCCAACCAATGGCCACTACTCCATACTCATCCCAACCAATGGCCACTACTCCATACTCATCCCAACCAATGGCCACTACTCCGTACTGATCCCAACCAATGGCCACTACTCCGTACTGATCCCAACCAATGGCCACTACTCCGTACTTATCCCAACCAATGGCCACTACTCCGTACTGATCCCAACCAATGGCCACTACTCCGTACTCATCCCAACCAATGGCCACTACTCCGTACTCATCGCGACCAATGGCCACTACTCCATACTCATCCCAACCAATGGCCACTACTCCGTACTCATCCCAACCAATGGCCACTACTCCGTACTCATCCCAACCAATGGCCACTACTCCGTACTCCTCCCAACCAATGGCCACTACTCCGTACTCATCCCAAGCAATGGTCGCTACTCCGTACTCATCCATCCTAACCAATGGCCGCTACTCCGTACTCATCCCGACCAATGGCCGCTACTCCATACTCATCCCGACCAATGGCCACTACTCCGTACTCATCCCAACCAATGGCCACTACTCCGTACTCATCCCAACCAATGGCCACTACTCCGTACTCCTCCCAACCAATGGCCACTACTCCGTACTCATCCCAAGCAATGGTCGCTACTCCGTACTCATCCCAACCAATGGCCACTACTCCGTACTCATCCTAACCAATGGCCGCTACTCCGTACTCATCCCGACCAATGGCCGCTACTCCATACTCATCCCGACCAATGGCCACTACTCCGTACTCATCCCAACCAATGGCCACTACTCCGTACTCATCCCAACCAATGGCCACTACTCCATACTCATCCCAACCAATAGCCACTACTCCGTACTCATCCCAACCAATGGCCACTACTCCGTACTCATCCCAACCAATGACCATTACTCCGTACTCCTCCCAACCCAATGGCCACTACTTCATACTCATCCCAACCAATGGCAGCTACTCCGTACTCATCCCGACCAATTGCCACTACTCCGTACTCTTACTACTTGACCTCTTTGCGGCTTTTGATATGGTTGACCATCCCCTCCTCCTAAAAAAACTCCACTCTCTTGGCCTCAGAGACTCCGCTCTCTCCTGGTTCTCCTCCTACCTATCGCAGCGCTCCTTCAGTGTTATCTGTAACGCTGCCTCCATTTCTTCACTCCCTCTTTCTGTAGGGGTCCCTCAAGGTTCTGTCCTTGGACCCCTTCTCTTCTCCATCTACACCTCCTCCCTTGGTCACTTTGATAAACTCCCATGGCTTTAAGTACCATCTCTATGCTGATGACACACAAATCTATCTTTCTACTCCTCACCTCACCCCTTCAGTCTCCTCCTCACCTCACCCCTTCAGTCTCCTCCTCACCTCACCCCTTCAGTCTCCTCTCGCATTACTACCCTACTAAGTGACATATCGGCATGGATGTCACTCCACTTCCTCAAACTCAATCTTTCCAAAACTGAGCTCTTAGTATTCCCCCCAGCCCTTGCCCCAACCCCTGGCTTCTCCATAAAGACCAATAATACAACCATCAGTCCCTCCCCTCATGCCAGGGTACTCGGTGTAATCCTAGACTCCCATCTGTCCTTTCAGCCCCAAATCCACTGTCCAAATCTTGTAGACTTCACCTCCGCAACATCTCCAAGATACGTCCGTTCCTAACCTCGGAAACCACTAAGCAACTTATTCACTCCCTTGTTATATCTCACCTTGACTATTGTAACTCCCTCCTCATTGGCCGACCTCATCGTAGGCTATCCCCTCTTCAGTCTATCATGAATGCTGCTGCCAGACTCATCCACCTTACTAACCGTTCTGTATCTGCCACCCCTCTTTGCCAATCTCTCCTACTGGTCTCCACTCAGTGTCCTCCACCCCCCTCTGCCAATCCCTCCACTGGTCTCCACTCAGTGTCCTCCACCCCCCTCTGCCAATCCCTCCACTGGTCTCCACTCAGTGTCCTCCACCCCCCTCTGCCAATCCCTCCACTGGTCTCCACTCAGTGTCCTCCACCCCCCTCTGCCAATCCCTCCACTGGTCTCCACTCAGTGTCCTTCACCCCTCTCTGCCAATCCCTCCACTGGCCTTCACTTAGTGTCCTCCACCCCCCTCTGCCAATCCCTCCACTGGCTTCCACTCAGTGTCCTCCATAACTCTCTGCCAATCCCTCCACTGGCTTCCCATTGCCCAATGCATAAAATTAAAAAAATTAACAATAACATATAAAGCCATTTATAACTCCGCCCCAAATTACATCACCAGTCTTGTCTCTAAATATCACCCAAACTGTACTCTTTGCTCCTCGCAATACCTCCTGCTCTCTAGCTCCCTTGTCTCCTCCTCCCATACTCATCTCCAGGACTTTTCCAGAGCTTCCCCAATCCTCTGGAACTCTCTACCCCAATTTATCAGACTATCGCCTACTCTGCTCACTTTTAGGCGATCTCTGAAAACCGATCTCTTCAGGGAAGCCTATCCCGCCCTCTGATAATAATGGAATCTTCTATTCCACCTACCAGTCCAACCCCACAGTTACTACTTTTTGTACCACTAGCCCCTCCCTCCTAGATTGTAAGGTCCAAGGATCAGGCCCTCCTTTCCCTCTTGTAATAAACTGTATTGTTACTGTACTGTCTCCCTCCATAATGTACAGCGCTGAGCAAACTGTTGGCGCTGTATAAATCCTGTATAATAATAATAATGAACAAATTCTAGATAGAGTCCCCCTTTAGTATACACCGATGTGAGGCACAGAGTCCTTGGCTTGAGGAGTAGTAGAAGGGAGTCTTGCTGAGAAGGACGTCTTGGGTCTTCAGCTAGCTCAATAGGGGTCCAAAGAGAGAGCTGAGTGATGACGACCAGCAATGGTGGATAATATAAGTCAATGATTCCTGGTGAAGATTTCTGATTTCTGAGAAGACGTGGGGTAGAAGGGGTCTGCATGCAGACCCCCTCAGTGAGGAGTGTACATAGTGTACTCCTGCCCACTCACCATTCCTGATGACACCACGGCTCAAGGGGTTCAGAATATCCTGGAAGGCTCCTGGAGAACCTGCAACCAGCATGGGGCGCCTCGCCTAGCACCTTGGAATTCCACTGTGGCTGTGGTGATGCACACAACTCCATTTAGTCGCTCTGCCAACAGGAGGCTGGGGACGGATGATCTGCCTGCAGGTCTCTAGCTCACCCGCTAATCTGGTCCTGATACTAGGGTCAGTTTAGATAGGAGCCAATTAATCTACCAGCATGTCTTTGGAGTGTGGGAGAAAATCGGAGTACCCAAAGAAAACACACATAGGCACAGGGAGAACATGCAAACTCCAGGCACCTACCTACCCATGTCACCATCCCCCCATTTCTTGTATAGAGGGGCACCTTACTCCAATCTGTCATACCATGCCTTTCCATTTCTCAGCTCATCATTTTGAGCCCTGTTCCATAGCGTTCTCACCGAAGGAGATCACGACTACAGTCCACCCAGGCTCCAAGATAGTCTCAGCCTTAAGGATCATTGGCTGTGCCTAATGGATACTGGATCAATAAATTCTACAGTATTTAAATTCCATCATGAAAGTGATAAAATGCAAGCTCCAGGCAATGGGGTACAATCAAAGGGACCTTTGAAAGCTCAACTTTAGGCTTGCCACCAACTGCTCTGGTTTTTGTTTCAGGAGTTCGGTGGGATTTCTGGCTGTGTACATCTCTTGACGGTTTTGCATTTCTGACGGAAATTTTAATATGACATGCCATAGAACCAGTTAGAAGGAGCTTGAGAGAGATAGTGTGTGTTTTTTTAAGGTCTGACCATTATTGGGTCTCTATTCTCACTCAAGCTAAATATTGTCCATAAAATAAACTTGTCCTGACCAGCTGAGTAGATCTGGTCTTCACTGATGTTCATACTTCTTTATATGAAGATGAAACAATGGAAAAGGTTGTGGTTGCTGAGGGAAAAGTCTCAGAATCCCGTTACGTACATTGGGCACCAAGGTCCTAGTGTATCTTCTGGAATGAGGTCATCTGCAGTGTCATTCCTTCGTTTATATGTACAGTGGAAGAGAATGGCCACAGCTTGTGCTATATATTCTTCTAATTTCCTCTGTGTTTCTGAGCTGAGTGGATGGAGGTCTGTAATATTTCCCTTGGGTTCACAATCATTTTTTGATCTTTGAAGACATTCAAGTTAATAGGTTCTCAGAAGATATAGCAGAGAATAGTGACCCTGGGAACAAAGGGCCACTGGCCAAATCCAGATCTGTAGACTGATGTGGAGAAGACGTGATTCTCAAAGAGGAAGAAACATGGGAATTGTTTCTGGAGACTCTTCATCGATGAAGACCAGTCCCAGCCTACATTCGAAAGAACAAATTCATCAATGTCAGTGAGGAAAACAAATTTACTTTTGTACATGTTCCTGTATTGACTATTATTTAGCTCTGCAATTTGCCCAATATAACCAATCTCAGCTGCGAGTCCTTTGGAATGCTGCCATTCATTTGATATATGAAGATGGCGGTCTATTGGCCATGATGCCACCTCTAGAGTTCCTTCATCCATGTAATGACGTAACACCTTATCTACATCCTGGGAATAGCTGGTGCTATAAATAGTGACTCTAGAGGCCCCCAGAATCTTGTAATTCTCAGTCCTCTGGATCATCTGGAGGACATTGTTGTAGTTTCCATTCAAAGTTGAAATGCAGACGATTGGTTGTGGTGGAGGGTTTCTGATGTCAAAGAGAAGGTTCTGATCCATGCTTGTGGAGTTGTTTGAAGAGAAAGACACATAAGACATATAATCACACCCCAAGGTTCTGCTCATAGGAGATCAGCAGTTCCATAATGGAACCCATATCTGTCTCTATGAAGATCTATTTCTGCCGTAACAGAGATTGACTGGTAAGAGAACAATGGAAGATACGGTAGAGTTCCTCCAAAGACACATGGATGATGATGATGACCTGGACTGATTGGCCAAGTCTAGGCTCATAATATGGAGAAATGATAAATGTTCGATTATCCAGAGATGTGATGGTGTCTGTGGCAATGGGAAGTTTTTGTGTTCTCATCTCCTGAATTATCCTAATAGAGGATGATAGCCGATAAAGAAGTAACTTGTGTAGAACCCACATCTAGGAAACAATGGTGTCCTGGAGCTATCCAATGACTATGGCTGGAAGAGAAGAAGGAAGAACAGCCTGTCAATATGCATGCAAAGAAATCTAAATTGGATTTACCCAAATTTCATATTTCTATCCCTTTTTTTTTTAAGGTTGTGCCTGGTCTGCCCCCTTCCACCTCCAGGCCTTCACTATTGGTCTATCATTATGACAGACAGCCATCCTGACCAACAGTAATTCTCAGGAGGAGGGAGGGGGCATGGCCAAGCTCAAATTCTGGCATCGTTGTAATTCCGCAAGGACTTGTCATTAAAGGTAAGAAGGTACAAAAACACCCAAAAAGTAAATATTTCATGACTTTGACACAACTTTATTGTAGAAGTATGCAGAACATTCCAGACACTATGGAGAAGGAATGTCAATACTGTACCTTCTGACTGACAACTTGTGTGACCTTCCGTCAACTATTTACAGAGGATGTTATTTATGGAGAATTATTATCTGCTTGGATATTGGGATTTATTACAAAAGACTTTTATCCTAGAGTTTGACATTATGTTATTATACATTGATATAGCTCTGACATATACCGCAGCGCTGTACAGAGATCACTGAGCCAGTCACATCAGTCTTTGTACCAGAAGAGCTTACACTCTAATGTCCTCTCCCCCCAGTCACATCAGTCTGAGTACGGAGTAGTGACCATTGGTTGGGATGAGTACGGAGTAGTGGCCATTGGTTGGGATGAGTACGGAGTTGTGGCCATTGGTTGGGATGGGTACGGAGTAGTGGCCATTGGTTGGGATGAGTACGGAGTAGTGGCCATTGGTTGGGATGGGTACGGAGTAGAGGCCATTGGTTGGGATGAGTACGGAGTAGTGGCCATTGGTTGGGATGAGTACGGAGTAGTGACCATTGGTTGGGATGAGTACGGAGTAGTGGCCATTGGTTGGGATTAGTACGGAGTAGTGACCATTGGTTGGGAGGAGTACGGAGTTGTGGCCATTGGTTGGGATGGGTACGGAGTAGCGGCCATTGGTTGGGAGGAGTGCGGAGTAGCGGCCATTGGTTGGGATGAGTACAGAGTAGCGGCCATTGGTTGGGAGGAGTACGGAGTAGCGGCCATTGGTCGGGATGAGTACGGAGTAGCGGCCATTGGTCGGGATGAGTACGGAGTAGCGGCCATTGGTCGGGATGAGTACGGAGTAGCGGCCATTGGTCGGGATGAGTACGGAGTAGCGGCCATTGGTCGGGATGAGTACGGAGTAGCGGCCATTGGTCGGGATGAGTACGGAGTAGCGGCCGTTGGTCGGGATGAGTACGGAGTAGCGGCCATTGGTCGGGATGAGTACGGAGTAGTGGCCGTTGGTTGGGATGAGTACGGAGTAGTGGCCGTTGGTTGGGATGAGTACGGAGTAGTGGCCGTTGGTTGGGATGAGTACGGAGTAGTGGCCGTTGGTTGGGATGAGTACGGAGTAGTGACCGTTGGTTGGGAGGAGTACGGAGTAGTGGCCATTGGTTGGGATGAGTACAGAGTAGTGGCCATTGGTTGGGATGAGTACAGAGTAGTGGCCATTGGTTGGGATGAGTACAGAGTAGTGGCCATTGGTTGGGATGGGTACGGAGTAGTGGCCATTGGTTGGGATGAGTACGGAGTAGTGGCCATTGGTTGGGATGGGTACGGAGTAGAGGCCATTGGTTGGGATGAGTACGGAGTAGTGGCCATTGGTTGGGATGAGTACGGAGTAGTGACCATTGGTTGGGATGAGTACGGAGTAGTGGCCATTGGTTGGGATTAGTACGGAGTAGTGACCATTGGTTGGGAGGAGTACGGAGTTGTGGCCATTGGTTGGGATGGGTACGGAGTAGCGGCCATTGGTTGGGAGGAGTGCGGAGTAGCGGCCATTGGTTGGGATGAGTACAGAGTAGCGGCCATTGGTTGGGAGGAGTACGGAGTAGCGGCCATTGGTCGGGATGAGTACGGAGTAGCGGCCATTGGTCGGGATGAGTACGGAGTAGCGGCCATTGGTCGGGATGAGTACGGAGTAGCGGCCATTGGTCGGGATGAGTACGAAGTAGCGGCCATTGGTCGGGATGAGTACGGAGTAGCGGCCATTGGTCGGGATGAGTACGGAGTAGCGGCCGTTGGTCGGGATGAGTACGGAGTAGCGGCCGTTGGTCGGGATGAGTACGGAGTAGCGGCCATTGGTTGGGATGAGTACGGAGTAGTGGCCGTTGGTTGGGATGAGTACGGAGTAGTGGCCGTTGGTTGGGATGAGTACGGAGTAGTGGCCGTTGGTTGGGATGAGTACGGAGTAGTGGCCGTTGGTTGGGATGAGTACGGAGTAGTGACCGTTGGTTGGGAGGAGTACGGAGTAGTGGCCATTGGTTGGGATGAGTACGGAGTAGTGGCCATTGGTTGGGATGAGTACAGAGTAGTGGCCATTGGTTGGGATGAGTACAGAGTAGTGGCCATTGGTTGGGATGAGTACAGAGTAGTGGCCATTGGTTGGGATGAGTACAGAGTAGTGGCCATTGGTTGGGAGGAGTACGGAGTAGTGGCCATTGGTTGGGATGAGTACGGAGTAGTGGCCATTGGTTGGGATGAGTACAGAGTAGTGGCCATTGGTTGGGATGAGTACAGAGTAGTGGCCATTGGTTGGGATGAGTACGGAGTAGTGGCCATTGGTTGGGAGGAGTACAGAGTAGTGGCCATTGGTTGGGATGAGTACGGAGTAGTGGCCATTGGTTGGGATGAGTACAGAGTAGTGGCCATTGGTTGGGAGGAGTACGGAGTAGTGGCCATTGGTTGGGATGAGTTCAGAGTAGTGGCCATTGGTTGGGATGAGTACGGAGTAGTGGCCATTGGTTGGGATGAGTACAGAGTAGTGGCCATTGGTCGGGAGGAGTACGGAGTAGCGGCCATTGGTCGGGAGGAGTACAGAGTAGTGGCCATTGGTTTTAGCTGTTAGTAGATCATTAGTGAGGTTTAGTAGGGCAGTGTCAGTGGAGTGTAGTGAGCGAAAGCCAGACTGTAAAGGGTGAAGAAGGTTGTTGTCGGTGAGGTGGGAGATCAGGCGATTGTGGACTAAGCGTTCTAGGAGTTTAGAGGTAAATGGCAGCAGGGAGATGGGTCTTAAGTTGTTCAGGTTGGTGGGGTCCAGGGAGGGCTTGTTAAGTATGGGAGTGATGTGCTTTAGAGGGGAGGGGAAGGCACCAGTAGAGAGGGAGAGATTGAAGATGTGAGTGAGGGAGCGTAGGATGGAAGAAGAGGGTGACCGTAGTAGTTGTGAGGGGACAGGATCCAGGGGGCAGGTAGTGAGACGGGCTTCTGAGAAAACCTTAGTGACCTCTTCAGTAGTAGAAGGTCAGAAGAGGAAAGTGTTGAGGGAGGTTTAGTATGAGGAATGCTAAGTGGGATGGATGTCTGTGCAGTGGAGATGTCCCTACGAATTGCGTCAATCTTGTTTTGGAAATGATTTGCAATCTCGTGAGCAGTGAGTGAGGTGTTGGGTGGGGGTGGAGGTGGAGGTGCGTGAGGTGCTGGGTGGAGGTGAGTGAGGTGCTGGGTGGAGGTGGAGGTGCTGGGTGGAGGTGAGTGAGGTGCTGGGTGGAGGTGGAGGTACTGGGTGGAGGTGCTGGGTGGAGGTGAGTGAGGTGCTGGGTGGAGGTCAGTGCGGTGCTGGGTGGAAGTGAGTGAGGTGCTGGGTGGAGGTGAGTAAGGTGCTGGGTGGAGGTGCTGGGTGGAGGTGAGTGCGGTGCTGGGTGGAGGTGGAGAAAGTAGAGAAGAGACGACGAGGACTGGATGACAAGCTATTGATGAGAGTGACAAAGTAGGCTTGTTTTGCTTCTTAGAAGGTCCAATGGGGTTCTAATGGAAAATCTAATGGAGTTCAGCATTCTCAGGATTCCTGTTGGGATGGATGAGTCTTCTGTGTGCTGAATCTGGCCCTCATGGTAAGTAGTTTCTGAAGGTTTGTTAGATGTCCTCACTGTGCAGGAGAAGACACCATGATATGCCTGGAGGTGGATTGTGGTGCATTGTGTTCTGCTGACCACTAGATGTCCCCCTTGTACAGGATATCATTCTACAGTATGGGTGTAGGTAGAATGTAAGGCAGTACACTCTGTAGGGGGGCGAAGGGGGCATACTACAGGAGATGACCAGAGACTGCGGACATAGTCCAGGAGATGACCAGAGACTGCGGACATAGTCCAGGAGATGACCAGAGACTGCGGACATAGTACAGGAGATGACCAGAGACTGCAGACACAGTACAGGAGATGACCAGAGACTGCGGACATAGTACAGGAGATGACCAGAGACTGCGGACATAGTACAGGAGATGACCAGAGACTGCGGACACAGTACAGGAGATGACCAGAGACTGCGGACATAGTACAGGAGATGACCAGAGACTGCGGACATAGTACAGGAGATGACCAGAGACTGCGGACACGGTACAGGAGATGACCACAGACTGCGGACACAGTACAGGAGATGACCACAGACTGCGGACACAGTACAGGAGATGACCAGAGACTGCGGACATAGTACAGGAGATGACCAGAGACTGCGGACACAGTACAGGGGATGACCAGAGACTGCGGACATGGTACAGGAGATGACCGGAGACTGCGGACATAGTACAGGAGATGACCAGAGACTGCAGACACGGTACAGGAGATGACCAGAGACTGCGGACACGGTACAGGAGATGACCAGAGACTGCGGACACGGTACAGGAGATGACCAGAGACTGCGGACACGGTACAGGAGATGACCAGAGACTGCGGACATACTGTAGCAGAGGGTCAGAGACTTTGGTAATGCTGTAGGAGACTGCACTGCACTACACATTACTCACCACTAGATGTCCCTGTTGTAGAGGACATCCTGCCATATTCTGGGTGTAGATCCATCATTGGACATTTCTATGGCTCTGGGGTGAATGTTATCAGCAGGTTAGGCAGAAGAACTTCTTGCCGAACCCAAAGCTGGTTTCCCATCACCCGTTACGTGTCCATCTTTCATGCTAGTTTTAGGAGGACAAGGACCTCTTCCCAACAACCCTGACCGGTGGTTGTGGGGGTCAGGGGGGTGGTAGCCAATTGCTGACACATTTGATCCTGATGAAGCTCCAGCGGATGACAGCTGAAAGAACAAGGGCGTGGGGTCCTGGTGGTCTGAGGGTGTGGGGTCCTGGTGGTCTGAGGGTGCGGGGTCCTGGTGGTCTGAGGGTGCGGGGTCCTGGTGGTCTTTGGGTGCAGGGTCTTGGTGGTCTGAGGGTGTGGGGTTCTGGTGGTCTGAGGGTGAGGGGTATTGGTGGTTCTCAGGGTGAGGGGTTCTGGTGGTCTGAGGGTGTGGGGTTCTGGTGGTCTGAGGGGGTGGGGTCTTGATGGTCTGAGGATGCGGGGTTCTGGTGGTCTGAGGGGGTGGGGTCTTGGTGGTCTGAGGGTGCGGGGTTCTGGTGGTCTGTGGGGGTGGGGTCCTGGTAGTCTGAGAGTGTGGGACTTATCAGAATGAGTACCCCCTTATTATTAAAGCAGACATTCAAAATTCTTCAGGCCCCCCACCCCCAGACCTTCACAGCCTCCTGTCCAGGGTTTGGGGTGGAAGGTGCCTTGTGTCTTCATCAACATGGGGGCTTTGCCTGGTGGTCCCCACTGGTGAGGTGCCCTGCCTATGTTTAGGACATGTGACCTAGTATGGTTTGGGGGAAGCACACTTGTCCCTCTTTCCTGGCCTTTTCTTCATAAGGTCCTCCATAAAACCCATCTCAATCCTAAAATGCCTGGAATGAATTTTGGGGTGTCCCTGGCTGACAGCAGAATGTTCCAGGCAGAGATGAATCACTGGATGTTAGAAGGCCAGCGGGAGGCCGGCTCCCTGACAACCTGAAGGAAGCTGACACATAGTGGTTGTCATACCACCCCGGAGAAAGGTGTCCCTTCACTGCGCAGCTGGAGGTCCTTCCGACCTTCCAAACCAGATCCACCATAGACTCTAAAGAGCAGAAGTCTCCTTCATAGAGGGCCCCCTACTGGTCGAATTTTGTCAGCCGAGAGTGTTAGAAGATTTCCCTCTCCTCCCCTCCTTTTCTCTCCTCTCTCTTCCTCTCTCCCATCCTCTCCTCTCCTCCTTTTCCTTCCTCTCTCTCTACCGTTTCACTTCTCTCCTCTCCCATTTCCTCCTCCTCTCTCTCTCTCTCCTCTCTTCTCCCTCTCTCTGTGTATCTCCTCTCCTCTCTCCACAATCCTCTCTTCTTCTCTCTCCTCCTGTTCTCTCTTTTCCTCTCCCTCTTCTCTACTTCTCCTCTCTCTTCTCTCTCTTCCTTCCCTTCTCCTCTCCTGTACTGTCTTCTCCCCTCTCCTCTCTGTTTTTCCTTTCCCTCTCTTCTCCTCGTGTATCTCCTCTCCTCGTGTATCTCCTCCCTTCTCCTCTCCTCATGTATCGCTTCCCCTCTGATGTATCTCCTCTCCCTCTCCCTCTCCCTCTCCTCTCCTCGTGCATCTCCTCTCCTCATGTATCTCCTCATGTATCTCCTCTCCTCGTGTATCTCCTCTCCTCTTCTTCTCCTCTCCTCTCCTCTAGTCTCATGTATCTCCTCTCCTCTTCCTCTCCTCTTCCCCTCCTCTCCTCTTCCTCTAGTCTCATGCATCTCCTCTCCTCTTCCTCTCCTCTTCCCCTCCTCTCCTCTTCCTCTTCCTCTCCCTCTCCTCCTATAGTCTCATGTATCTCCTCTCCTCTTCCTCTCCTCTTCCCCTTCTCTTCCCCTCCTCTCCTCTTCCTCTCCTCTCCTCTAGTCTCATGTTTCTCCTCTCCTCTTCCTCTCCTCTTCCCATCCTCTCCTCTTCCCTTCCTCTCCTCTTCCTCTTCTTCCTCTCCCTCTTCCTCTCCTCTCCTCTAGTCTCATGTATCTCCTCTCCTCTTCCTCTCCTCTTATCTTCCTCTTCCTCTCCTCTCCTCTAGTCTCATGTATCTCTCTCCTCTTCCTCTTCCTCTCCTCTTCCCTCCTCTCCTCTTCCTCTTGCCTCATGTATCTCCTCTCCTCTTCCTCTCCTCTTCCCCTCCTCTCCTCTTCCTCTCCGCTTCCCCTCCTCTCCCCTCCTCTCCCCCTCCTCTCCCTCCTCCCTCTCCTCTCCTGTAGTCTCATGTATCTCCTCTCCTCTTCCTCTCCTCTTCCTCTCCTCTATTCTCTCTATGCTCATGTATCTCCTCTCCCTCCTCTCCTCTTCCTCTCCTCTTCCTCTCCCTTTCCCCTCCTTTCCTCTTCCTCTCCTCTCCTCTAGTCTCATGTATCTCCTCTTCCTCCTCTTTCCCTCCTCTCCTCTTCCCTTCCTCTCCCTCTCCTCCTCTAGTCTCATGTATCTCCTCTCCCTCTCCCTCTCCTCTAGTCTCATGTATCTCCTTTCCTCTTCCTCTCCTCTTCCCCTCCTCTCCTCTTCCTCTCCTCTTCCCCTCCTCTTTCCCTCCTCTCCTCTTCCCCTCCTCTGCTCTTCCTCTCCTCTTCCCCTCTTCCTCTCCTCTCCACTAGTCTCATGTATCTCCTCTTCCTCTCCTCTTCCCCTCCTCTCCTCTTCATCTCCTCTTTCCCTCCTCTCCTCTCGTCTAGTCTCATGTTTCTCCTCTCCTCTTCCTCTGCTCTTCCCCTCCTCTCCTCTTCCTCTCCTCTTCCTCTTCCTCTCCTCTCCTCTAGTCTCATGTATCTCCTCTCCTCTTCCTCTCCTCTTCCCCTCCTCTTCCCCTCCTCTCCCTCTCCTCTTCCCCTCCTCTTCCTCTCCTCTCCCTCCCTCTCCTCTCCTGTAGTCTCATGTATCTCCTCTCCTCTTCCTCTCCTCTACCCCTCCTCTCCTCTTCCTCTCCTCTCCTCTAGTCTCTGTTTCTCCTCTTCCTCTCCTCTTCCCCTCCTCTCCTCTTCCTCTCCTCTTCCTCTTCCTCTCCTCTCCTCTAGTCTCATGTATCTCCTCTTCCTCTCCTCTTCCCCTCCTCTTCCTCTCCTCTTCCCCTCCTCTTCCCCTCCTCTCTCCTCCCCTCCCTCTCCTGTAGTCTCATGTATCTCCTCTCCCTCTCCCCTCCTCTCCTCTTCCTTTCCTCTTCCTCTCCCTTTCACCTCCTTTTCCCCTCCTCTCCTCTTCCTCTCCTCTCCTCTAGTCTCATGTATCTCCTCTCCTCTTCCTCTCCTCTTGCCCTCCTCTTCCTCTTCCTCTCCCTCTCCTTTCCTCCTCTAGTCTCATGTATCTCCTCTCCCTCTCCTCTAGTCTCATGTATCTCCTTTCCTCTTCCCCTCCTCTTCCCTCCTCTGCTCTTCCTTTCCTCTTCCCCTCCTCTGCTTTTCCTCTCCTCTTCCCCTCTTCCTCTCCTCTAGTCTCATGTATCTCCTCTTCCTCTCCTCTTCCCCTCCTCTTCTCTTCCTCTCCTCTTCCCCTCCTCTCCTCTTCCCCTCCTCTTTCCCTCCTCTCCTCTTCCCCTCCTCTCCTCTTCCTCTACTCTTCCCCTCCTCTTCCTCTCCTCTAGTCTCATGTATCTCTTCTTCCCCTCCTCTCCTCTTCCTCTCCTCTTCCCCTCCTCTCCTCTTCCTCTCCTCTCCTCTAGTCTCATGTATCTCCTCTCCCTCTCCTCTTCCCCTCCTCTTCCCCTCCTCTCCTCTTCCTCTCCTCTTCCCCTCCTCTTCCTCTCCTCTTCCTCTCCCCCTCCTCTTCCCCTCCTCTGCTCTTCCTCTCCTCTCCTCTAGTCTCATGTATCTCCTCTTCCCCTCCTCTCCTCTTCTCTCCTCTTCCTCTCCTCTTCCTCTCCTCTTCCCCTCCTCTCCTCTTCCTCTACTCTCCCCCTCCTCTTCACCTCCTCTCCCCCTCCTCTGCTCTTCCTCTCTTCCTCTCCTCTCCTCTAGTCTCATGTATCTCCTCTTCCTCTCCTCTTCCCCTCCTCTCCTCTCCTCTCCTCTTCCCCTCCTCTCTAGTCTCATGTATCTCCTCTTCCCCTCCTCTCCTCTTCCTCTCCTCTCCTCTCCTCTAGTCTCATGTATCTCCTCTTCCCCTCCTATCCTCTCCTCTTCCTCTCCTCTTCCCCTCCTCTCCTCTTCCTCTCCTCTTCCCCTCCTCTCTTCTTCCTCTCCTCTCCTCTAGTCTCATGTATCTCCTCTCCTCTTCCTCTCCTCTTGCCCTCCTCTTCTTCCTCTCCCTCTCCTTTCCTCCTCTAGTCTCATGTATCTCCTCTCCCTCTCCTCTAGTCTCATGTATCTCCTTCCTCTTCCCCTCCTCTCTGCTTCCCCTCCTCTGCTTTTCCTCTCCTCTTCCCCTCTTCCTCTCCTCTAGTCTCATGTATCTCCTCTTCCTCTCCTCTTCCCCTCCTCTTCCTCTCCTCTTCCTCTCCTCTTCCCCTCCTCTTTCCCTCCTCTCCTCTTCCCCTCCTCTCCTCTTCCTCTACTCTTCCCCTCCTCTTCCTCTCCTCTAGTCTCATGTATCTCTTCTTCCCCTCCTCTCCTCTTCCTCTCCACTTCCCCTCCTCTCCTCTTCCTCTCCTCTCCTCTAGTCTCATGTATCTCCTCTCCCCTCTCCTCTCCTCTTCCCCTCCTCTCCTCTTCCTCTCCTCTTCCCCTCCTCTTCCCCTCCTCTTCCCCTCCTCTGCTCTTCCTCTCCTCTTCCCCTCTTCCTCTCCTCTCCTCTAGTCTCATGTATCTCCTCTTCCCCTCCTCTCCTCTTCTCTCCTCTTCCTCTCCTCTTCCTCTCCTCTTCCCCTTCTCTTCCCCTCCTCTCCTCTTCCTCTACTCTCCCCCTCCTCTTCCCCTCCTCTCCCCCTCCTCTTCCCCTCCTCTGCTCTTCCTCTCCTCTCCTCTAGTCTCATGTATCTCCTCTTCCTCTCCTCTTCCCCTCCTCTCCTCTCCTCTTCCTCTCCTCTTCCCCTCCTCTCCTCTAGTCTCATGTATCTCCTCTTCCCCTCCTCTCCTCTTCCTCTCCTCTCCTCTCCTCTAGTCTCATGTATCTCCTCTTCCCCTCCTCTCCTCTTCCTCTCCTCTAGTCTCATGTATCTCCTCTTCCCCTCCTATCCTCTTCCCCTCCTCTCCTCTCCTCTTCCTCTCCTCTTCCCCTCCTCTCCTCTTCCTCTCCTCTCCTCTAGTCCTCATGTATCTCCTCTTCCCCTCCTATCCTCTTCCCCTCCTCTCCTCTCCTCTCCTCTCCTCTTCCTCTCCTCTTCCCCTCCTCTCATCTAGTCTCATGTATCTCCTCTTCCCCTCCTCTCCTCTTCCTCTCCTCTCCTCTAGTCTCATGTATCTCCTCTCCCTCTCCTCTCCTCTTCCCCTCCTCTCCTCTTCCTCTCCTCTTCCCCTCCTCTTCCCCTCCTCTTCCCCTCCTCTGCTCTTCCTCTCCTCTTCCCCTCTTCCTCTCCTCTCCTCTAGTGTCATGTATCTCCTCTTCCCCTCCTCTCCTCTTCTCTCCTCTTCCTCTCCTCTTCCTCTCCTCTTCCCCTTCTCTTCCCCTCCTCTCCTCTTCCTCTACTCTCCCCCTCCTCTTCCCCTCCTCTCCCCCTCCTCTTCCCCTCCTCTGCTCTTCCTCTCTTCCTCTCCTCTCCTCTAGTCTCATGTATCTCCTCTTCCTCTCCTCTTCCCCTCCTCTCCTCTCCTCTTCCTCTCCTCTTCCCCCCCTCTCCTCTAGTCTCATGTATCTCCTCTTCCCCTCCTCTCCTCTTCCTCTCCTCTCCTCTCCTCTAGTCTCATGTACCTCCTCTTCCCCTCCTCTCCTCTTCCTCTCCTCTAGTCTCATGTATCTCCTCTTCCCCTCCTATCCTCTTCCCCTCCTCTCCTCTCCTCTTCCTCTCCTCTTCCCCTCCTCTCCTCTTCCTCTCCTCTCCTCTAGTCTCATGTATCTCCTCTTCCCCTCCTATCCTCTTCCCCTCCTCTCCTCTCCTCTCCTCTTCCTCTCCTCTTCCCCTCCTCTCATCTAGTCTCATGTATCTCCTCTTTCCCTCCTCTCCTCTTCCTCTCCTCTCCTCTAGTCTCATGTATCTCCTCTTCCCCTCATCTCCTCTTCCTCTCCTCTCCTCTCCTCTAGTCTCATGTATCTCCTCTTCCCCTCCTATCCTCTTCCCCTCCTCTCCTCTCCTCTTCCTCTCCTCTTCCCCTCCTCTCCTCTTCCTCTCCTCTCCTCTCCTCTAGTCTCATGTATCTCCTCTTCCCCTCCTATCCTCTTCCCCCCCTCTCCTCTCCTCTCCTCTAGTCTCATGTATCTCCTCTTCCCCTCCTATCCTCTTCCCCTCCTCTCCTCTTCCTCTCCTCTTCCCATCCTCTCCTCTTTCTCTCCTGTCCTTTAGTCTCATGTATCTCCTCTCCTCTTCCTCTCCTCTCCTCTCCCCTCCTCTCCTCTCCTCTCCTCTCCTCTCCATCCATGTATACATTGTCCCCGGCTGGTTGCCAGCTCTGTGTACATTATCCAGAGGGGTCCATGCTGGGACTGTATACATTGGAGGATTTAGTGTCTGACATGCGCCCCGTATTGCACATTCCTCACATTTCCTTTACCAAACATGACGCGGTGACACCGGCTGAATGGACGAGGAATCCACATGGAACGTGTCGGTTGTCACCCGCGCTCCAATTATGGAAATGGAGGAATTTCAGAGTCGGATATATTTCCATCGCGGCCTCCCCGGCCACACACAGCACTCCCCGATCCACACGGGATGTACACCACACACATGTATACACAGTATATATAGAGAGGGGAGGGGACACACGGGTATATACAGTATATATATAGAGGGGGAGGGGACACACGGGTATATACAGTATATATATAGAGGGGGAGGGGACACACGGGTATACACAGTATATATATATAGAGGGGGAGGGGACACACGTGTATATACAGTATATATATAGAGGGGGAGGGGACACACGGGTATATACAGTATATATATAGAGGGGGAGGGGACACACGGGTATATACAGTATATATATAGAGGGGGAGGGGACACACGGGTATATACAGTATATATATAGAGGGGGAGGGGACACACGGGTATATACAGTATATATATAGAGGGGGAGGGGACACACGTGTATATACAGTATATATATATATATATATAGAGAGGGGGACACACATGTATATACAGTATATATATAGAGGGGGAGGGGGATACACGTGTATATACAGTATATATATATATAGAGGGGGGGACACACATGTATATACAGTATATATATAGAGGGGGAGGGGGATACACGTGTATATACAGTATATATATATATATAGAGGGGGACACACGTGTATATACAGTATATATATAGAGGGGGAGGGGGATACACGTGTATATACAGTATATATATATAGAGGGGGAGGGGACACACGGGTATATACAGTATATATAGAGGGGGACACACGTGTATATACAGTATATATATATAGAGGGGGAGGGGGATACACGTGTATATACAGTATATATATAGAGGGGGAGGGGACACACGGGTATATACAGTATATATATAGAGGGGGAGGGGACACACGGGTATATACAGTATATATATAGAGGGGGAGGGGACACACGTGTATATACAGTATATATATAGAGGGGGAGGGGACACACATGTATATACAGTATATATATATATAGAGGGGGGGACACACATGTATATACAGTATATATATAGAGGGGGGGATACACGTGTATATACAGTATATATATATATATAGAGGGGGACACACGTGTATATACAGTATATATATAGAGGGGGAGGGGGATACACGTGTATATACAGTATATATATATAGAGGGGGAGGGGACACACGGGTATATACAGTATATATAGAGGGGGACACATGTGTATATACAGTATATATATAGAGGGGGAGGGGATACACGTGTATATACAGTATATATATATAGAGGGGGAGGGGACACACGGGTATATACAGTATATATAGAGGGGGACACATGTGTATATACAGTATATATATAGAGGGGGAGGGGATACACGTGTATATACAGTATATATATATAGAGGGGGAGGGGGATACACGTGTATATACAGTATATATATATAGAGGGGGAGGGGACACACGGGTATATACAGTATATATAGAGGGGGACACATGTGTATATACAGTATATATAGAGGGGGACACATGTGTATATACAGTATATATATATATATAGAGGGGGACACATGTGTATATACAGTATATATATATAGAGGGGGAGGGGAACACACGTGTATATACAGTATATATATAGAGGGGGGGACACATGTATATATACAGTATATATATATATAGAGGGGGGGACACATGTGTATATACAGTATATATATATATAGAGGGGGGGACACATGTGTATATACAGTATATATATATATAGAGGGGGGGACACATGTGTATATACAGTATATATATAGAGGGGGGGACACATGTGTATATACAGTATATATATATATAGAGGGGGGGACACATGTGTATATACAGTATATATATAGAGGGGGGGACACATGTGTATATACAGTATATATATAGAGGGGGGGACACATGTATATATACAGTATATATATAGAGGAGGGGACACATGTATATATACAGTATATATATATATAGAGGGGGGGACACATGTGTATATACAGTATATATATATATAGAGGGGGGGACACATGTGTATATACAGTATATATATATATAGAGGGGGGGACACATGTGTATATACAGTATATATATAGAGGGGGGGACACATGTATATATACAGTATATATATATATAGAGGGGGGGACACATGTGTATATACAGTATATATATATATAGAGGGGGGGACACATGTGTATATACAGTATATATATAGAGGGGGGGACACATGTATATATACAGTATATATATATATAGAGGGGGGGACACATGTGTATATACAGTATATATATAGAGGGGGGACACATGTATATATACAGTATATATATATATAGAGGGGGGGACACATGTGTATATACAGTATATATATATATAGAGGGGGGGACACATGTGTATATACAGTATATATATATATAGAGGGGGGGACACATGTGTATATACAGTATATATATAGAGGGGGGGACACATGTGTATATACAGTATATATATATATAGAGGGGGGGACACATGTGTATATACAGTATATATATAGAGGGGGGGACACATGTGTATATACAGTATATATATAGAGGGGGGGACACATGTGTATATACAGTATATATATAGAGGGGGGGACACATGTGTATATACAGTATATATATAGAGGGGGGGACACATGTGTATATACAGTATATATATATATATAGAGGGGGGGACACATGTGTATATACAGTATATATATAGAGGGGGGGACACATGTGTATATACAGTATATATATATAGAGGAGGGGACACATGTGTATATACAGTATATATATATATAGAGGGGGGGACACATGTGTATATACAGTATATATATATATAGAGGGGGGGACACATGTGTATATACAGTATATATATATATATAGAGGGGGGGACACATGTGTATATACAGTATATATATATATAGAGGGGGGGACACATGTGTATATACAGTATATATATATATATATAGAGGGGGGGACACATGTGTATATACAGTATATATATAGAGGGGGGGACACATGTGTATATACAGTATATATATATATAGAGGGGGGGACACATGTGTATATACAGTATATATATATATAGAGGGGGGGACACATGTGTATATACAGTATATATATATAGAGGGGGAGGGGGGGACACGTGTATATAAACCAGGGGTGGACTGACCATTTGGAAACTCGGGCACTGCCCGAGGGCCCGGGATCAGTAGGGGGCCCCATGAGATGCCCCTGGTACCTTTTTCATAGGCTTTTTTGAGTTTGGGCAAGGACACAGGGGCCCCATGATCCCCTATTGCCCGGGGGCCCCATGAGTTGTCAGTCCACCCCTGATATACAGTATATATATATAATGGAGGGGGAGAGGGACAAGGCGATCCCTCAACAGCTCTGAACACCAGCTTCCGCCTCAGTGCTCAGAACGCTGGTTGGGTGATCACAGCTGAATACTGGGGGGTGGGGTCTGTTGAATACCGGGAGTAGGGGCGGGGTCTGTGGAATACGCCATAACAATCAATATTATCAATAAATGTGATTCCACTACACTCCTTACCCAATATAATCAATCATTGTGACCCCCTGCCAGTCATAGCCCACCTACCCATCTCTATATCCATCACTATGCCCATCACTATGCCCATCTCTATGCCCATCACTATACCCATCTCTATGCCCATCTCTATACCCATCACTATGCCCATCTCTATACCCATCTCTATACCCATCACTATGCCCATCACTATGCCCATCTCTATGCCCATCACTATACCCATCTCTATGCCCATCACTATACCCATCTCTATGCCCATCACTATACCCATCTCTATGCCCATCACTATGCCCATCACTATGCCCATCACTATACCCATCTCTATGCCCATCACTATACCCATCTCTATGCCCATCACTATGCCCATCACTATGCCCATCTCTATGCCCATCACTATGCCCATCACTATACCCATCACTATGCCCATCACTATACCCATCACTATGCCCATCACTATACCCATCACTATGCCCATCTCTATGCCCATCACTATACCCATCACTATGCCCATCACTATGCCCATCACTATGCCCATCACTATGCCCATCTCTATGCCCATCACTATACCCATCTCTATGCCCATCACTATGCCCATCACTATGCCCATCACTATGCCCATCACTATGCCCATCTCTATGCCCATCACTATACCCATCTCTATGCCCATCACTATGCCCATCACTATGCCCATCACTATGCCCATCTCTATGCCCATCACTATACCCATCTCTATGCCCATCACTATACCCATCTCTATGCCCATCACTATACCCATCTCTATACCCATCACTATGCCCATCACTATACCCATCTCTATACCCATCTCTATACCCATCACTATGCCCATCACTATACCCATCTCTATACCCATCTCTATATCCATCACTATGCCCATCACTATGCCCATCTCTATGCCCATCACTATACCCATCTCTATGCCCATCACTATGCCCATCTCTATGCCCATCACTATACCCATCACTATACCCATCACTATACCCATCTCTATACCCATCACTATACCCATCTCTATACCCATCTCTATACCCATCACTATACCCATCTCTATGTCCATCACTATACCCATCTCTATACCCATCACTATGCCCATCTCTATACCCATCACTATACCCATCACTATGCCCATCTCTATACCCATCACTATACCCATCTCTATACCCATCTCTATACCCATCACTATGTTATACTGATTGTATAGGACACTTGATACAGACTGAGTTTCCAGAGATATGGTGATCCGGTCCCTTTTTTTTTAGGATGAGGTGTCACCACTCACCGACCAACCTGAGAACCCCAATGCATCTACCCCCCCCCCCCCCCAAACTCTCCCCATTGTATAGGACATGAGCTCCCTGCAATATGGTGGTCAGGTCTCTTCTCCGGGATGAGGGGTCACCACTCACCAACAAACCCATTGGCCCCAGTGCATCTGCACTCTTACCCCCCCCCCCCCATACTGGTTGTGCAGGACATGCAGTGCTCCCTGTGACCTATGACACACCATGACATATAATAGAGGGCGCGTCCCCTGACATTCCGTGTTTGCTGAGCCTGCAGGTGACCGCACTGTGCGATAAGGACCCGCAGTGTTATAGGACCGGCAACTATAGACACATCTGGGACTGTCACTGTGTGACAAATCACCTCCCAATGTACAGAACAAACAGCCCAGAATAGTAACATTGTACCCAGATGGAGGAGGACACCAGCGCCCCACTCTGGAGGCTCACAGGTACTGCACTGACCACACTGTGTGGGAGGAGTCTGTGTGTTTTTTAGGTGTCACCGGATTGTCAGGTGTCACCGGATTCTTCAGTGTTATCAGTTACTATCAGAAAAGAAAAAAAAAAAGGGAAAAATCAAATATTAACATGAAAAAAGGAAAGAAAACTATTTATCCAAACTGAATGTGGTCCAAAGTTAAAGCAGAACTCCAACCAGACATCTAACATCATCCTGAAGGGCCAGTTCACACTCCATGCGGTTCAGTTGCTTTTTTTTCTGCCTCCAAACGCACAGAAAGTCAGTAATCTGGTGGTCAGTGTCATAGTTCACATCAGCACTTGCAGTTCCGGTGCGTTCCGGATGCGGAAAAAAAAGAAGAACCGGCAGTATTTTTCCTGCACAGAACTGTACTAGAACGCGGTAAAACGCACCAAAAATGCACCGGAACGCACTGGAACACACCAAAATGCTTCAAAAATGCACAGAAACGCACTGGAACACACCAAAACGCACAAAACATGCACTGGAAGGCACTGGCACATGCCAAAATGCATCAAAAATGCACTAGAATGCACTGAAACGCACCAAAATGCACAAAAAATGCACTGGAAGGCACTGGAACACGCCAAAACGCATCAAAAATGCACTGGAAGGCACTGGAACACGCCAAAACGCATCAAAAATGCACTGGAAGGCACTGGAACACACCAAAATGCACCAACAATGCACTGGAAGGCACTGGAACCAAAATGGACTGGAGGCTGCTTTTTGCTTGAGTCTCCAAAAACGCAGCGGCTCCATGATCCCAGATGTGAACGTGTTCCGTAGGAAGCCGCGGTGGATGGACTGGGGTGCGTTTCTGCACTAAAAAACGCATGCGTGTGAACGGAGCCGAATGTACAGAATCTCAGGCAAGGTGCTTTTTCTGTGAGCTGCAGCCGCTCCCCGGAGCCGAGTGCTTCTTCTTCCTTCTCTCAGCTGATTGTGGATGGGAGCATAGAGGATCAGAAAACTAAGCTGCATGGTGTGCAATGGCTAGATGGAGTTGTGATCACACCGGAGCAGCGTCATGACACAGGCCGCCATGCGTACAAGTTCAGGCCAGGTTCTCATCTCCTTCCAAATGCCGGGTGGAAAGATGAAGCCCAGGTCAGGGTAAGTCAAGTTCCAGTCCATCTACTGGTCACCACGAAGAGCTGTAATGGATTCCTAGACCATCTGAGGCCTCCAGTAAGATTTTGGTGTCGCCACTAGAGGTCTCTACCTGCCTTTGGTTCCTCAATGAAGAAGGAGGAGCCAGGCATGGCACTAGTGTGTCCTCTGCCATGGATTCCGGGTGCCATTTTGGGTGAGCCTGTGTCTGAGTTCTCTTGAGATTTGATCTTTAAAGTAGAAGTAAAGTCCACTTCAGAACTCTAATGCCGGCCATAGATGGGGCGAAAATCAGCCAATTTTCGCACTTTTAATGGGTTAATTGGTCGGCTGTTTTTGGGGATTATGGCACTTTTTTTTGGTAAAGTTGGAAAAAAATCGGCTGATTTTCCGGGCAATGATGGGCAAATCGGCCGATCGTTTTACCGATAAAAAATCTGCATATCAGCCGTGATCTGCAAGAAGAAGAAAAAAGAAGAAGAAGAAAAGAAAAAGAAGAAAAAGAAAAAAATAGGAAGAAGAATAAGAAGAAAAAAAAGAAGAAAAAGAAGAGAAAGAAGAAGAATTCCAGTCCGCTATTATACTTGACATGAAAAGTCTTGCGGTTACAATGTATCTATTTGTATCTGAATAAAAACATCTGTACCTGAAATGGATACAAATAGATATATTGTAACCGCAAGACTTTTTCATGTCAAATATAATAGCGGACTCTCTGCAGGGACAGAAATAATGAAATGCCGGCCGTAGACGGGACAAAAATTGGCCGATTTTTTTTTACCGTTGGTGGTAACGTCGGCCGATCGAACGACCGATTTTTCATTTAAAATGAAATGAATGCATTAGAAGGCTTAGCTGTAGGTACAGTGAACCTCTCCTGAACTTGCACCATTTAGGAGATATTCCCATAAAATGCAGCCGGTGCCGAGGGCTTGTGCCGGACCTTCAGAGTCAAGGGCTCCCATGCACATTCGTGGGAGTGACGTCATCGCGGCCCCGGCCATTCATAGAGCTGGAGTCCACGAACCTGGGAGGACGATCGGGTGAAGATGGCAGCGCCAAGGAGCCGTGACCATGACTGATCTGCCTGAAGACTGATATATGGAAGTACTTCATTGTAGAGAACTGAATTACCCTCCATAAAAAAAAGGAGAAGTTGACTTGCCTGTTTCCTCTGCCACCTGGTTAGCCACGCCCACTCGCTCCCTGCGTGAGAGAAGACCGGTGAAGAGAGTTCAGAGGAAGGATTCCTAGTAGACGAGTCTATTTTATAAATCCCGGATCATTCTCCAGGATCCACAAATTTCTGGCATCAGGCACAGCCAACAAGTTCGGGGCATAGGGGAGCCGGGAGAGACTACTAATGCTGCCATCATCCAGTAGGTGGTGCTGGACCCCCATTGGCCCTGATCTCAGATGTCACATATGGGGGTGCTGAGTCTAAACAATGCCCAGTTATCACTGGATGGTGCAGCTACCAGGGATTCATGGATTGGTGTTCCTTCTGCTGATACTACATCTGAATTCGCAGGAGTCACACCCCCCGAGACTGCCATCATGGTCAACATATTGGCTATTCTGATTACCAGGGAGCCCCCATCTACTGATGCCATCATCACCCAGTAAAGATGGTGCTGGACCCCCATTGCTCCTGAACTCAGATGTCACATATGGTGGTGCTGAGTCTAAAAAGTGCCCAGTTATCACTGGATGGTGCAGCTACAAGGGATTCATGGATTGGTGTTCCTTCTACTGATACTAGATCTGAATTCACAGGAGTCACATGCCCTGAGACTGCCATCATGGAATACCAACCTACTGATGCCACCATCGCCCAGTAGAGATGGTGCTGGACCCCCATTGGCCCCTTATATCAGATGTCACATATGGGGGTACTGAAACTATGAGGGCCCCCTACTACCCTGGTGAGAAACAGCCCTAGATATCACTCATTTCATGGATTGGTGTTCCTTCTGCTGATACATCTGAATTCCCAGGTGTCACACATCCCGAGACTACCATCATGGTCAACATATTGGCAATTCTGAATACCAGGGAGTCCCCACCCACCAATGCCACCATCATCCAGTAAATATGGTGCTGGACCCCCACTGGCCCTGATCTCAGATGTCACATATGATGGTGCTGAGTCTAAAAAGTGCCCTCTACCATCCCAATGAGAAACACCTCCAGATATTACTCAGTTCATTGATTGTTGTTCCTTCTGATACTACATCTGAATTCACAGGTGTCACACACCCCGAGACTGCCATCATGG
Source organism: Staurois parvus (assembly GCF_062004578.1). Lineage (NCBI taxonomy): Eukaryota > Metazoa > Chordata > Amphibia > Anura > Ranidae > Staurois > Staurois parvus. Next base: position 73,502 of record NW_028318701.1, on the reverse strand, counting down.
TGGATATATCTAATGTTTTGAATACCAAGGAGCTCCCACCTACCAATGCCACCATCATCCAGTAAAGATGGTGCTGGACTCCCTCTGGTCCTGCTATCTGATGTCACATATGGTGGTGCTGATTCTAGAAGAACCCTCTACCATGCCAGTAGAAAAGATCCCCTAGATATCAGATGATTCATGGATTGGTGTTCCTTCTGCTAATGTTACATCTGAATTCACAGGTGTCACACACCCCGAGACTGCCATCATGGTGGACGTATTTAACAGTTTTGAATACCAGGGAGCCCCCACCTACCAATGCCACCATCATCCAGTAAAGATGGTGTTGGACTCCCTCTGGTCCTGATATCTGCTGTTACATATGGTGGTGCTGAGTCTACAAGGGCCCTCTACATGCCAGTAGAAAAGATTCCCTGGATATCAGATGGTTCATGGATTAGGTGTTCCTTCTGCTGATGCTACATCTGAATTCACAGGTGTCACGCACACCGAGTCTGCCATCATGGTGGGCCTATTGGCAGTCCAATGGAAATGTTTTAGAGTTCTGGTCATTTCAATGTATACCTCTTTTAAGCCCAATGATTTCATGCCCTTTATGGGTCTTGATGGTCACAGTGAAGGCCAGTGTAGGCTGGATCTGTTGTCCTGCATCTAATTGTATGTCTTTGTGTTGTAGGCCCACGTGTGCTGCACTTGGCAGGTTTCCATGATGTTGACCTCCGGTGTATATTCAGTTTGTATCCACAGATGTAGATGTGTGGTGCTCAGCTCCGTGTGTACATTGCGGGATGTTGTGTCCTCCCCATCCTCCTCCCCGGGATATATATAGTACGGGAATAATCTGAGAATATTGTAGCAGTGGGAAAGCGGTTTGTTTGGATAATAATTGGCTTTGAAGGCGAAAGGTCACCATTGTTTCCGGCAATGTCTCCAGGATCCATTATAAGAGCGAGGATTGTATATAGAAGACATAACAGCCGCCACCGCTGGAGATGGAGCTTCCTGCTCCACCCTTTGTAGGATCTGTATCCACAAAGAGACCCCAAGCCTGGAATTGCAGTCATAGGTCACATGACACACTCCATGGGGTCACACTGCATAATGTACTAACCCTATACCTCCATGTGCCTTACTAGTGTCTGTACCCCATTACCAGCCTGTACCCCACTGTCTGTCCCACTGCTATTTCCAATCTGTACCCCAATGCAGCCAATAGTAGTCCACCTGTACCTGAATTCTTCATGTACCCCAATACTGCAGAGAGTCTCAATGCTTCCTGTACCCCAATACTGGATGAGCCCAAGCTGTGAAGCTGTGCAGACATTCCTTCTTAACTTCGGGTCACATGGGACATCTCCAATGATGATGAGCCAATCAGGCGCTGATCAGGGAAAATTATTGGGTTGGAAATTGTTTACTTAGATATAATTCATGAAGGTGATGGGCGGGATTATCTACAGATCGGTCACCTCTAAATGGAGACATTCGGAAGGACTGACATTCGCTGACTGTTCTGATTGGATCCCTGGTAGTCTTGCCATGGCTGAGAGCTGATTGGCAGATTTTGATCTGTGACAGGAGGTCGGGGTGTCTTGTGGTAAAATCTTTCTGTTCAAATGGTTACAATTATTAAACAGGTCAATCGATGTAATGTGATGACTCAGCGCTCGGCACATTACTCGCTGAACGCCACCAGCCGCAGTGCCCAGAAGATGGTGGCATAGCAGTGATCACCTACTCTACAGCATGCAATCGTGGTGTGATGGACCACCTAGCACCCCGCCTGGGTGCTTCTGTCAGAGAACTGCTTCCTCAACCCTGGGACATAGGAACAAGGTATTATAGCCGGGCATCACACCCAAGGACTGGATGGTACTAGCTTCAAAATATTCAAAATAGGGGCAGTCCCCACAATAAAAACAACTATTGCACCTTTGGATAAACATCCCACATGGATTAGGTAACGAGGTCAAGGTGACACAAGACTAATCCCACCATGTAGGAACCTCCAGGAGGACTAGCCAACAGACAGAAATAACAGGTAACTCAATAAACTCAAGTAACAATACAACAAAGACACAACTGTAAACACATCACACCTTCAAAACAGATTACAGCCGGAGTCCTCAGCATCAGGTTGTTTGAGCTGATTATATTAACATCTACTCTGCGTCTAGGAAGGAGGAGGGTTGAAGCAGTCAATGCTGGTTGGGGCACAGAGACCCCAAATCTGTATCCTGTCCTCCATTTCTCCGGGAGTCTGTGTGTTTCGGGGAGATATGGACCTGAATCCAAATAAAACTTCTCCAAAAGGTCTGACCAGGCACACACCTCACAAAGTATAGAGCCCCCTCAGATGATAGGGCCTATGGTCAGTAGGCAAGAGGCTAGCCTGCAGTCCCCCCAAAAAGCCCCTGTCCCGGTTGGGTTTGTCACATTTCTCCCCCCTCAAAAGTATAACCAGGTCACAGACCTCCACTTGGTCTTGGCATGCGTTATGTGGGCAGAAAGAATCCACATAGTCAGTCCACACAATCTCCATTCTTGGCCACAGGGAAGAGTTGTCATGAGTAGGTGTGGAGCAGAGGTTATGGACCCTCTGTCTGATTACCACCACTTCAGCTGGGAGGTCTTTACCGTTTCGATGTTTGATCTGCTGCTGGGGAGAGGGGCCGACTCCCTGGAGCCACGAAGACACATGAGGTGCTAGGCAGAGAGCTGTGATGTTCTGCCTTGTTGCCAGCACTTCAGCTGGGTGGTCTTTACCATTCCGGGGCTCGGTCTGCTGCTGGGCAGAAGGGTCAACAGCCCCAATTCCCTGGAAGACACAGTAGGTGCTAGATAGAGGCCTGAGGCGCTCTGCCCTGTTGCCAGCTCTTCAGCTGGATGGTCTTTACGGTTCTGGGGCTCAGCCTCAGCCAACAGCCCAACTTCCTGGAGCCGGGAAGACATGGCAGGTGCTAGACAGAGGCCAGCAGCACAGATCCTGTTGCTAGCGCTTCAGCTGGGGTCCCCACATCCTCTGCTCTAGCTAACTGTTGGGGAGGGAGGATGGGTTCCTCCACTCCCAGGCTGTGGATCTTTCACTGGGGAGCAGGGGCGGACTGATCATTTGGAAACTCGGGCACTGCCCGAGGGCCTGGGGTCAGTAGGGGGCCCCATGAGATGCCCCGTTACCTTTTTTCATAGGCTTTTATGAGTTTGGGCAAGGACACAGGGGCCCCATGATCCCCTATTGCCTGGGGGCCCCATGAGTTGTCAGTCCGCCCCTGCTGAGGAGTGAGAATGACCACCTCCTCTTCCGTGCTGTAGATCCGCCGCTGGGGAGGGAGGACAACCACCTCTTCTCCCAGACTGTGGAACTGCCACTGGGGAGATGAAACGCTGCCTACTTCTCCCTGAGGTTCCTGTGTCGCTATAAGTGTTGAGCAGAGGTAGTAGTCCCTCTGTCCTGTGCTTTTGCTGGGGTTAAGAGTTCCACTGCATCGGCCTGCTGCTAGGGAGAAGGATGCCGGCCCTGGCTCCCTGGAGCTCCGGAAGTGCTGTTGTTGCTGGGCACAGGTCAGTGGTGCTCTGCCCTGATGCCAGCTCTTCCACTGGGAAGTAAAATGACATTTCAGTGGCCTTCTGCAAATCCTCCAGGGCCACCGGTTGTTGTAGTTAGAGGTCAGCAGCACTCTGCCTTCATGCCAGCTTTTTTGCTGGAGGCTCACTGGGTTGTCCCTCCCCAGCAGAAAAGTCTATTAAATCCCAAGTGGAATTGCTGAAAATCCAGGGCCCAGTCTGGCAGCACTTGGGCCTAGTGCCAGTGCTTCGGCGGGTGACTCATAATCCATAACATCCTTGAGTGTTGGTACTTGTGAGTTCGGTCGAACAGTCTTTTTATGCTTGTTCCGGCTCCCATTCTTGTGTAACTATAAAGTCCAAGTCAGGGCTCAATCCGAGCTCACTGGGAAGTTCCAACTTCCTAAAATCTCACATGTCCTCCCATCTCCACTCCGACGCACTTCCGAAATATGGATCCTCCTGAAGTGTCTCAAGTATCAATCCCAGGCCGCTGAAGTAATAGCCTTCCATGGAACTACTGTTCTTCAGCCAAGGACACACTTGGGTAGCATACCATTGCAGCTCGTGATACCCATTGTCCAGAACCATTTCCATCTGGACCAACCTCTCCAGCTCCATCAGCCATTCCTCCCGAGGATGCTCTCCAAGGAATGGTATCCTCAATGCAAGCTGATCACAAAATTGCTGCTCTGTGGTTAGAAGTAATTCTCCTCGGAGAATCTGAACCTCCCCGAGAGCCTCATTCCACAGTTCTCTTTGAATCACATCCTTGCTGTCCAGCTCGCCTTCTGCCGAGACAGGGCCATCAAACTGGGCCAGAGCTTCCTGCAGTCTCCACTAAAATTCAGCTGCCATTTCCTGTCCTTCTTCATCCATAATCCCAGGGGTAGTTTGGATTGCTCTGAAGGGAGGAAGCAATCTCACTGCTTGCCACAAAATGTGACGGACCACCTGCCACCCTGATTGGGTGATTCCATCAGAGAACTGCTTCCTCGCCACTGGGACACAGGACCAAAGTATTATAGCTGGGCATCACACCCAAGACTAGATGAGACTAGCTTAGGTGCAACAAGAAACTCCTTATTGAACAGAAATACGGGTTTTTATACACTTCAGAAATAGGGGCAGTCCCCACATGAACAATAAAAACAAACATTACACATTAGGATAAACATCCCACACAGATTAGGTAACAAGGTAAAGTTGACACAAGACTAATCCCGTCATGTAGGAACCTCCTGGAGGACTAGCCAACAGACAGAAACAATAGGTGACCCAATTAACAATGAGAGAAAGACAACGGTAAACACATGACACCTTCGTAAACAGATTACGGCAGGAGACATCAGCATCAGGTTGTTTTGAGCTGATTATATTAACATCTGCTCTGAGTCTCTGAGTATATGAGGGGTGGTTGAAGCAGTCAGTGCTGGTTTGGGCACAGAGACCCCAAATCTGTATCCTGGTCCTCCAGTTCTCAGAGTCTTTGTGTTTTGGGGAGACATAGACTTGAATCCTTGAATCCGAAGTAAAACTACTCCAAAGGTTCTTGCAGGCACACACCTCCCAAAAAATAGAGCCCCTTCAAATGCCAAGGACAATGGTCAGTAGGCAAGAGGCTAGCCTGGAGTCCCCTCCAAAAGCGCCTGTTCCTGTTGAGTCTGTCAGATGTAGAATCTACGGCTCTGTCCAGTGATGACCCCCAACAGGTCAAATACCAAGGGAAGAGCTCACTGGCCAAAGAAGTCAACTTGAAGACATGGTACTGGAATATTACCCATGTGCAGCAGATATGAACTGCTCTTCTGTAAGAGAAGACTCAGGTTATGTGGTCCGCATATGGCACCACATTGGAAAGAGCCCATTGACCATAGAACATTACCCATGTGCAGCAGATATGAACAGCTCCTCTATACCAGAAGAATGAGATGAAGCGAGATGCAGCAATGTGACACCACATTGGGAAGAGCCCATCAACTATGTAAGTCTCCATGAAGACATGGCACTGGAACCATTACCCACGTGCATCAAGCATGGACCACTCCAATATGCTGGAAGACTCAGATGATGCAGGTTGTGTATGGTGCCACATTGGGAAAAGCCCATCAACCGTATAAGTCTCCATAAAGACAAGGTGCTGGAAATATTACCCATGTGCATCAGACATGGACCACTCCTCTAAAATTTAAGACGCATATGAAGCAATCGGCATATGGTACCACATTGGGAATAGTCCATCGACCATATAAGTCTCCATAAAGACAGGGAACTGGAACCATTACCCATGTGCATCAAGCATGGACCACTCCGATATGCTGGAAGACTCAGATGATGCAGGTTATGTATGGTGCCACATTGGGAAAAGCCAATCAAGTCTCCATGAAGACAGGGAACTGGAACCATTACCCATGTGTGTCAGGCATGGACCACTCCTATATGCTGGAAGACTCAGATGACGCATGTTGTGTACGGTGCCACATTGGGAAGAGCCCATCAATCATAAAAGTCCCCACCAAGAAAGGGTGGTGGATCTAATACCCATGTGTGAAAGACCTGGACAACTCTTCTGTAACGGAAGACTCAGATGATGCAGTCTGTGCCCATTGGCCATAGAAATCCCCATGAAGACATGGTACCAGAATATTACCCACGTGCAGCAAACATGGACCACTCCTCTGTAATGGAAGACTCAGACGAAGCAGTCTGGATATGTTACCATATTTGGAAGAGTCCATTGACCACACAAGTCTCCATGAAGACATGGAACTGGAACCATTACCTATGAGCAGTAGGCATGGATCACTCCTCCATACTGGAAGACTCCGATGATGCAGGTTGTGTATCGGGAAGAGCCCATTGATCATAATAGTCCACACAATGACAGGGTGATGGAACTATTACCCATGTGTGGAAGACATGGACCACCCTTCTTTAACGGAAGACTCAGATGATGCAGTCTGTGCATGGCACTACATTAGAAAGAGCCCATTGGCCATAGGAATCCCCATAAAGATATGGTACCAGAACATTACCCATGTGCGGCAGACATGGACCACCCCTCTTTAATGGAAGACTCAGATGATGCAGTCTGTGCATGGCATCACAGTAGGAGGAGAGCATTGGCCATAGAAATCCCCATAAAGACATGGTACCAGAACATTACCCATGTGCGGCAGACATGGACCACTCCTCTGTAATGGAAGACTCAGATGAAGTGGTCTGGATATTGTACTACATTGGGAAGAGTCCATTGACCACACAAGTCTCCATGAAGACAGCATGGCAGGCATGGACCTCTCCTCCATACTGGAAGACTCAGATGATGCAGGTTGTGCATCGGGAAGAGTCCATTGACCACACAAATCTTCAGAAGTCAGGGAAGTGAAACCATTACCCATGAGTGGAAGGCATGGACCGCTCCTCCATACTGGAAGACTCAGATGATGCAGGTTGTGTATAGGGAAGATCCCATTGATCATAATAGTCCCCACAATGACAGGGATGGTGGAACTATTACCCATGTGTGGAAGACATGGACCACCCTTCTTTAACGGAAGACTCAGATGATGCAGTCTGTGCATGGCACTACAATAGGAAGAACCCATTGGCCATAGAAATCCCCATGAAGACATGGTACCAGAACATTACCCACGTGCAGCAGATATGGACCACTCCTCTGTAATGGAAGACTCAGATGAAGTGGTCTGGATATGGTACCATATTGGGAAGAGTCCATTGACCGCACAAATCTCCATGAAGACAGGGAAGTGGAACCATTACCCCATAAGTGGCAGGCATGGACCTCTTCTCCATACTGGAAGACTCAGATGATGCAAGTTGTGTATCGGGAAGAGCCCATTGATCATAATAGTCCCCACAATGACAGGGTGGTGGAACTCATGTACAGGTGGAACTCGTGTTTGAAAAGAACCCATGTACAGGTGGAACTTGTGTTTGGATGGAACTCATGTACAGGTGGAACTCATGTTTGGATAGAACTCATGTACAGGTGGAACTCACATTTGGATGGAACTCATGTACAGGTGGAACTCGTGTTTGGATAGAATTCATGTACAGGTGGAACTCATGTTTGGATAGAACTCATGTACAGGTGGAACTCGTGTTTGGATAGAACTCATGTACAGGTGGAACTCGTGTTTGGATGGACCTCATGTACAGGTGGAACTCGTGTTTGGATGGACCTCATGTACAGGTGGAACTCGTGTTTGGAAAGAACTCATGTACAGGTGGAACTCGTGTTTGGATGGAACTCATGTACAGGTGGAACTCGTGTTTGGAAAGAACTCACGTACAGGTGGAACTCGTGTTTGGATGGAACTCATGTACAGGTGGAACTCGTGTTTGGATGGAACTCATGTACAGGTGGAACTCATGTTTGGATAAAACTCATGTACAGGTGGAACTCATGTTTGGAAAGAACTAATGTATAGATGGAACTCATGTTTGGATGGAACTCATGTACAGGTGGAACTCGTGTTTGGATTGAACTCATGTACAGGTGGAACTCGTGTTTGGATGGAACTCATGTACAGGTGGAACTCGTGTTGGGATAGAATTCATGTACAGGTGGAACTCGTGTTTGGATAGAACTCATGTACAGGTGGAACTCGTGGTTGGAAAGAACTCATGTACAGGGGGAACTCATGTTTGGATGGAACTCATGTACAGGTGGAACTCATATTTGGATAGAACTCATGTACAGGTGGAACTCGTGTTTGGATGGAACTCGTGTACAGGTGGAACTCGTGGTTGGAGAGAACTCATGTACAGGTGGAACTCATGTTTGGATGGAACTCATGTACAGGTGGAACTCGTGGTTGGAGAGAACTCATGTTCAGGTGGAACTCATGTTTGGATGGAACTCATGTACAGGTGGAACTCATATTTGGATAGAACTCATGTACAGGTGGAACTCGTGTTTGGATGGAACTCATGTACAGGTGGAACTCATGTTTGGATGGAACTCATGTACAGGTGGAACTCGTGGTTGGAGAGAACTCATGTACAGGTGGAACTCATGTTTGGATGGAACTCATGTACAGGTGGAACTCGTGGTTGGAGAGAACTCATGTACAGGTGGAACTCATGTTTGGATGGAACTCATGTACAGGTGGAACTCATATTTGGATAGAACTCATGTACAGGTGGAACTCGTGTTTGGATGGAACTCATGTACAGGGGGAACTCATGTTTGGAAAGAACTCATGTACAGGTGGAACTCACGTTTGGATGGAACTCATGTACAGGTGGAACTCATATTTGGATAGAACTCATGTACAGGTGGAACTCGTGTTTGGATGGAACTCATGTACAGGTGGAACTCGTGTTTGGATGGAACTCATGTACAGGGGGAACTCATGTTTGGAAAGAACTCATGTACAGGTGGAACTCACGTTTGGATGGAACTCATGTACAGGTGGAACTCATATTTGGATAGAACTCATGTACAGGTGGAACTCGTGTTTGGATGGAACTCATGTACAGGTGGAACTCGTGTTTGGATGGAACTCATGTACAGGTGGAACTCGTGTTTGGATGGAACTCATGTACAGGTGAAACTATTATTTGGATAGAACTCATGTACAGGGGGAACTCACGTTTGGATAGAACTCATGTACAGGTCGCATGTGATATGATCATTGAGGGTGTGACAGTGATGAATAGAGTGCAGACAGTGAGAGGCGGCAGTGTGGATGGATGAGCTCTTCCATCTCCCCCCAGGAACACGCTTTGCTCTGCAGCCTTATTTGGTATAAATATCCCCCCTCCCCCCCCCCCCCCACAGACACAAACATTCCTGGCAGTTCCTGACTGAGAGACACAATGCGACAAGAACCCAACTGCCAACTGTCATCCGTGTACTGCCACTACCATCCGTGTACACCGACTGTCATCCGTGTACTGCCATTATCATCCACGCACACAAACTGTCATCTGTGTACTGCCACTACCATCCGTGTACACAAACTGTCATCCGTGTACTGCCACTACCATCCGTGTACACAAACTGTCATCCGTGTACTGCCACTAACATCTGTGTACACCGACTGTCATCCGTGTACTGCCACTACCATCCGTGTACACCGACTGTCATCCGTGTACTGCCACTACCATCCATGTACACCGACTGTCATCCGTGTACTGCCACTACCAACCATGTACACTGACTGTCATCCGTGTACTGCCACTACCATCCGTGTACACTGACTGTCATCCGTGTACTGCCACTACCATCCGTGTACACTGACTGTCATCCGTGTACTGCCACTACCATCCATGTACACAAACTGTCATCTATGTACTGCCTGTATTATCCGTGTACTGCCTGTATTATCCATGTACTATCTCTACCATCCATGTAGTACCTGTGTCATTTGTGTACTTGTTTCATCCATTGACTGCCTTTTTCATCCATGTATTATCTGTGCCACCCGTGTACTGCCTGTGTCATCTGTGTCCCACCTGTATTATTCATGTAATTCTTGTGTCATCCATGTAATGCCTCTACCAATGGTGTACCGCCTGTGCCATCTGTGTACTGTCTTTATTATCCGTGTACTGCCTAAGTTATCCAAGTAGTGCCTGTATTATCCGTGTACTGCCGGTATTATCCGTGTACTGCCTGTATTATCCGTGTACTGCCTGTATTATCCATGTACTGCTTGTGTCATCCGTGTACTGCCTGTATTATATGTGTTCTGCCTGTATTATCCGTGTACTGCCTGTATTATCCGTGTACTGCCTGTATTATCCGTGTACTGCCTGTATTATCCATGTACTGCTTGTGTCATCCGTGTACTGCCTGTATTATATGTGTTCTGCCTGTATTATCCGTGTACTGTCTGTGTTGTCCATGTACTGCCTGCATTATCCGTGTACTGCCTGTGTAATCTGTGTATTGCCTGTATTAGCCATGTACTGCCTGTATTATCCGTGTACTGCCTGTATTATCCGTGTACTGCCTGTATTATCTGTGTACTGCCTACATCATCTGTGTACTGCCTGCATCATCCATGTACTGCCTGTATTATCCGTGTACTTCCTGCATCATCCGTGTACTGCCTGCATCATCCGCGTACTGCCTGCATTATCCGTGTACTGCCTGTATTATCCGTGTACTGCCTGTATTATCCGTGTACTGCCGGTATTATCCGTGTACTGCCTGTATTATCCGTGTACTGCCTGTATTATCCGTGTACTGCCTGTATTATCCATGTACTGCTTGTGTCATCATGATTAGGACTTGATGTGCAGTTCTGTGCAGGCAGCAGGCCAATGACAGGAGCAGGGGGACGAGGATCCCGGGAATCAGGTCCCTCCACGTCTCATTCATTCTACACTCAGCCTATCGCCTCCACCGTGTCTGTGTGTCAGGCTCTGTCTGATTGGATGCAATGGACTCCCTGCAGTCTCTATGCATGTGAATCCCCCACAATGCTCCAAGCAGCCAGAGCCCATGTGACCCAGCTTCCTTTCCCAGCGTGTGAGGAGCACACGGGTAACAGAACTGCGCCCTGGTATCTGTTGGTGCCACGTTGGGAATGATGGGGGATGTGGAGGGGTCTTTGTATGGAACTGCGCCCTAGTATCTGTTGGTGCCACGTTGGGAATGATAGGGGATGTGGAGAGGTCTTTGTACGGAACTGCGCCCTGGTATCTGTTGGTGCCACGTTGGGAATGATGGGGGATGTAGAGAGGTCTTTGTACGGAACTGCGCCCTGGTATCTGTTGGTGCCACGTTGGGAATGATGGGGGATGTGGAGGGGTCTTTGTATGGAACTGCGCCCTAGTATCTGTTGGTGCCACGTTGGGAATGATTGGGGATGTGGAGAGGTCTTTGTACGGAACTGCGCCCTGGTATCTGTTGGTGTCACGTTGGGAATGATGGGGGATGTGGAGAGGTCTTTGTACGGAACTGCGCCCTGGTATCTGTTGGTGCCACGTTGGGAATGATAGGGGATGTGGAGAGGTCTTTGTACGGAACTGCGCCCTGGTTTCTGTTGGTGCCACGTTGGGAATGATGGGGGATGTGGAGGGGTCTTTGTACGGGACTGCGCCCTGGTATCTGTTGGTGCCACGTTGGGAATGATGGGGGATGTAGAGGGGTCTTTGTACGGAACTGCGCCCTGGTTTCTGTTGGTGCCACGTTGGGAATGATGGGGGATGTGGAGGGGTCTTTGTACGGAACTGCGCCCTAGTATCTGTTGGTGCCACGTTGGGAATGATGGGGGATGTGGAGGGGTCTTTGTACGGAACTGCGCCCTGGTTTCTGTTGGTGCCACGTTGGGAATGATGGGGGATGTGGAGGGGTCTTTGTGCTCCATTGACTCCCCAGGGAGGAGGATTAGATGTCGGTGCTCCATATGGGACTCTGTAAGTCCTGATCAGCTGAGAGGTGACTCCTCTGTAATATTAATGAGGGAGGATCAGGTGTCAGGCGGGGAGGACACCAGAGAAATGCCTGTCGCCTGGAAACCTTCACCCAGCCATCCTCCCATTAAAAGGGAACCCATCATGCATGATGCAAGCCAGTTCTGGATGGAGCCTGATAGCAACCAATCAGAATCAGGGGCCTCTGGCACCGTGCGCACTTCGATAATCCTGACACAACACAATTGTTCATCCCATGCATTGTACCAACATTATGGTCCTGGATCCACCACCCATGGTCTCATTCTGGTCCGCCCACTTTTCTTGAAGATGCGCCCAATCCATGCCCACTTCACGAGCTAAGAGGAAGACAGACGTAGGTCCTCAGCCCGTCACAAGAAATCATCCGTTATGCCAGTCGGCCTTCCTTTGGCTTAATGGCCAATCGGCTGGTACCAGGAGTGGAGAGAACTCACATGGAGACCAAGGAATGCAGGACCATGAAGGTTCCTACAGTGGGAACAGGACTTGTGTCACACGTCTGAGCCCAGTACGGCAGAAGGCCTGGAAAGCATAGCCCCAGTATTACGGAGGACACAGCAGGTCCTGACAAAGGAGGTGACTGGAAGGCGGTCTGGCAACACGAGCTTCTGCTGAAGACACACGTGTGCAGTCCCCACTCTGTCCCTCCTCCACTGGAACCTTCTCCTATGCTGGACACTCCATCCCAACCCAGTGGGTTCCTGTCCCTGACCTGCCAACTACAGTGGGACAGTGCTAAAGATGGCCGCCTAGGTCACCCAAGGCAGCAGCGTCCAATCAGACGGCTGCTCCCCTGATGACACCTATGGAGGCATCAGAGGAACAAAGTTTTCCCCGTCCTCCACCTTCTGCCTAACCAGGAAGACTGCACTAGCAGGCAGACCTACATATAGTCCCCCTGAAATATAGGGGTCCCCCAACTGAAAAGTCCAAAGTCCTCACTATTATCACGAGTAACAACAGGAATACCAAACACAAGCAACGCGTTTCTGGGGCCAACAATCCCCCTTCGTCAGGCCTTGGACCATGTAGGAAAATGGTGTCTATTGGACTCAAAGCGAAGGTTCCTCCTTCTAAATCTCCAACAGGAGAACGATCTGATGGACAATTGCATCTGCCTCTGTGGCCAATCACGGATTGCTGCCGACCCCACCTGGAAATATGCAGGGACTGGCCGTTCTTGGTCCTCATCCCCACAAGTAATGTTTTTGAATTGTACAAACATCTCAACCTACGTGAGGGTGACAGAAGATCTAATCCAACCGTAACAAACAACTGAGCTTGGATGAACCACAATGGATTGCTGTGTGTGTAGTGTGGTTGTACAATTCCATACAATATCTGTTATATCCGACAAAATATTGTACAAACAGAATCTGCGTGTGTTTGGGGGAATCCTACAATTCCATACAATCCCCATCATATTGGTCAATCTTGTTTGGCAACATTGTATTAAAATATTGACTTTGTCGACACGGGAAAGGGGGGTCACCATGAAAATCCTTCTGATAAGGTCTTTGCTGATTGTGAGATTGAGACGTGTATGGCTGAGCTGAGTGCGGTCTAACGTTGTATGACGGATTTATGTCCCTTAGATGTCTCGTTGTTTGGTTGTTGGTGAGTGTGTGTGTATCCATTTGTCGGGAGTGTGTCTGTATCCGATTGTCGGGAGTGTGTGTGTATCCGATTGTCGGGAGTGTGTGTGTATCTGATTGTCGGGAGTGTGTGTGTATCCGATTGTCGGGAGTGTGTGTGTATCCGATTGTCGGGAGTGTGCGTGTATCCGATTGTCGGGAGTGTGCGTGTATCCGATTGTCGGGAGTGTGTGTTTATCCGATTGCCGGGAGTGTGTGTGTATCCGATTGTCGGGAGTGTGTCTGTATCCGATTGTCGGGGGTGTGTCTGTATCCGATTGTCGGGAGTGTGTCTGTATCCGATTGTCGGGAGTGTGCGTGTATCCGATTGTCGGGAGTGTGTCTGTATCCGATTGTCGGGAGTGTGCGTGTATCCGATTGTCGGGAGTGTGCGTGTATCCGATTGTCGGGAGTGTGCGTGTATCCGATTGTCGGGAGTGTGCGTGTATCCGATTGTCGGGAGTGTGCGTGTATCCGATTGTCGGGAGTGTGTGTGTACCCGATTGTCGGGAGTGTGTGTGTACCCGATTGTCGGGAGTGTGTGTGTATCCGATTGTCGGGAGTGTGTGTTTATCCGATTGTCGGGAGTGTGTGTGTATCCGATTGTCGGGAGTGTGCGTGTATCCGATTGTCGGGAGTGTGCGTGTATCCGATTGTCGGGAGTGTGTCTGTATCCGATTGTCGGGAGTGTGTCTGTATCCGATTGTCGGGAGTGTGCGTGTATCCGATTGTCGGGAGTGTGCGTGTATCCGATTGTCGGGAGTGTGCGTGTATCCGATTGTCGGGAGTGTGTCTGTATCCGATTGTCGGGAGTGTGTGTGTATCCGATTGTCGGGAGTGTGTCTGTATCCGATTGTCGGGAGTGTGTCTGTATCCGATTGTCGGGAGTGTGCGTGTATCCGATTGTCGGGAGTGTGCGTGTATCCGATTGTCGGGAGTGTGCGTGTATCCGATTGTCGGGAGTGTGTGTGTATCCGATTGTCGGGAGTGTGTGTGTATCCGATTGTCGGGAGTGTGTGTGTATCCGATTGTCGGGAGTGTGTATCCGATTGTCGGGAGTGTGTATCCGATTGTCGGGATTGTCGGGAGTGTGTGTGTTTCCGATAGTCGGGAGTGTGTGTGTATCCGATTGTCGGGAGTGTGTGTGTATCCGATTGTCGGGAGTGTGTCTGTATCCGATTGTCGGGAGTGTGTCTGCATCTGATTGTCGGGAGTGTGTCTGCATCCGATTGTCGGGAGTGTGTCTGTATCCGATTGTCGGGAGTGTGTCTGCATCCGATTGTCGGGAGTGTGTCTGCATCCGATTGTCGGGAGTGTGTGTGTATCCGATTGTCGGGAGTGTGTCTGTATCCGATTGTCGGGAGTGTGTGTTTATCCGATTGCCGGGAGTGTGTGTGTATCCGATTGTCGGGAATGTGTGTGTATCCGATTGTCGGGAGTGTGTCTGTATCCGATTGTCGGGAGTGTGTCTGTATCCGATTGTCGGGAGTGTGTCTGTATCCGATTGTCGGGAGTGTGTCTGCATCCGATTGTCGGGAGTGTGTCTGTATCCGATTGTCGGGAGTGTGTGTTTATCCAATTGCCGGGAGTGTGTGTGTATCCGATTGTCGGGAATGTGTGTGTATCCGATTGTCGGGAGTGTGTCTGTATCCGATTGTCGGGAGTGTGTCTGTATCCGATTGTCGGGAGTGTGTCTGTATCCGATTGTCGGGAGTGTGTGTGTATCCGATTGTCGGGAGTGTGTGTGTATCCGATTGTCGGGAATGTGTGTGTATCCGATTGTCGGGAGTGTATCTGTATCCGATTGTCGGGAGTGTGTCTGTATCCGATTGTCGGGAGTGTGTCTGTATCCGATTGTCGGGAGTGTGTCTGCATCCGATTGTCGGGAGTGTGTCTGTATCCGATTGTCGGGAGTGTGTGTTTATCCAATTGCCGGGAGTGTGTGTGTATCCGATTGTCGGGAATGTGTGTGTATCCGATTGTCGGGAGTGTGTCTGTATCCGATTGTCGGGAGTGTGTCTGTATCCGATTGTCGGGAGTGTGTCTGTATCCGATTGTCGGGAGTGTGTGTGTATCCGATTGTCGGGAGTGTGCGTGTATCCGATTGTCGGGAGTGTGCGTGTATCCGATTGTCGGGAGTGTATCTGTATCCGATTGTCGGGAGTGTGTCTGTATCCGATTGTCGGGAGTGTGTGTGTATCCGATTGTCGGGAGTGTGTCTGTATCCGATTGTCGGGAGTGTGTTTGTATCCGATTGTCGGGAGTGTGCGTGTATCCGATTGTCGGGAGTGTGCGTGTATCCGATTGTCGGGAGTGTGCGTGTATCCGATTGTCGGGAGTGTGTCTGTATCCGATTGTCGGGAGTGTGTGTGTATCCGATTGTCGGGAGTGTGTCTGTATCCGATTGTCGGGAGTGTGTGTGTATCCGATTGTCGGGAGTGTGTCTGTATCCGATTGTCGGGAGTGTGTGTGTATCCGATTGTCGGGAGTGTGTCTGTATCCGATTGTCGGGAGTGTGTGTGTATCCGATTGTCGGGAGTGTGTCTGTATCCGATTGTCGGGAGTGTGTCTGTATCCGATTGTCGGGAGTGTGTCGGTATCCGATTGTCGGGAGTGTGTCTGTATCCTATTGTCGGGAGTGCGCGTGTATCCGATTGTCGGGAGTGTGTATCCGATTGTCGGGAGTGTGTGTGTATCCGATTGTCGGGGGTGTGCGTGTATCCGATTGTCGGGAGTGTGTGTGTATCCGATTGTCGGGAGTGTGTATCCGATTGTCGGGAGTGTGTATCCGATTGTCGGGAGTGTGTGTGTATCCGATTGTCGGGAGTGTGTGTGTATCCGATTGTCGGGAGTGTGTGTGTATCCGATTGTCGGGAGTGTGTGTGTATCCGATTGTCGGGAGTGTGTGTGTACCCGATTGTCGGGAGTGTGTCTGTATCCGATTGTCGGGAGTGTGTATCCGATTGTCGGGAGTGTGTCTGTATCCTATTGTCGGGAGTGTGTATCCGATTGTCGGGAGTGTGTCTATCCGATTGTCGGGGGTGTGTATCCGATTGTCGGGAGTGTGCGTGTATCCGATTGTCGGGAGTGTGTGTGTATCCGATTGTCGGGGGTGTGTATCCGATTGTCGGGAGTGTGTGTATCCGATTGTCGGGGGTGTGTGTGTATCCGATTGTCGGGAGTGTGTATCCGATTGTCGGGAGTGTGTATCCGATTGTCGGGAGTGTGTATCCGATTGTCGGGAGTGTGTATCCGATTGTCGGGAGTGTGTCTGTATCCTATTGTCGGGAGTGTGTGTGTATCCGATTGTCGGGAGTGTGTATCCGATTGTCGGGAGTGTGTGTGTATCCGATTGTCGGGGGTGTGTATCCGATTGTCGGGAGTGTGTGTATCCGATTGTCGGGGGTGTGTGTGTATCCGATTGTCGGGGGTGTGTGTGTATCCGATTGTCGGGGGTGTGTATCCGATTGTCGGGAGTGTGTGTGTATCCGATTGTCGGGGGTGTGTATCCGATTGTCGGGAGTGTGTGTGTATCCGATTGTCGGGGGTGTGTATCCGATTGTCGGGAGTGTGTGTGTATCCGATTTTCGGGAGTGTGTCTGTATCCGATTGTCGGGAGTGTGTGTATCCGATTGTCGGGAGTGTGTGTGTATCCGATTGTCGGGAGTGTGTGTATCCGATTGTCGGGGGTGTGTGTGTATCCGATTGTCGGGAGTGTGTCTGTATCCGATTGTCGGGAGTGTGTGTGTATCCGATTGTCGGGAGTGTGTCTGTATCCGATTGTCGGGAGTGTGTCTGTATCCGATTGTCGGGAGTGTGTGTGTATCCGATTGTCGGGAGTGTGTGTGTATCCGATTGTCGGGAGTGTGTGTGTATCCGATTGTCGGGAGTGTGTCTGTATCCGATTGTCGGGAGTGTGTGTGTATCCGATTGTCGGGGGTGTGTATCCGATTGTCGGGAGTGTGTGTATCCGATTGTCGGGAGTGTGTCTGTATCCGATTGTCGGGAGTGTGTGTATCCGATTGTCGGGGGTGTGTGTGTATCCGATTGTCGGGAGTGTGTCTGTATCCGATTGTCGGGAGTGTGTCTGTATCCGATTGTCGGGAGTGTGTGTGTACCCGATTGTCGGGAGTGTGTCTGTATCCGATTGTCGGGAGTGTGTCTGTATCCGATTGTCGGGAGTGTGTGTGTATCCGATTGTCGGGAGTGTGTATCCGATTGTCGGGAGTGTGTATCCGATTGTCGGGAGTGTGTGTGTATCCGATTGTCGGGAGTGTGTGTGTATCCGATTGTCGGGAGTGTGTATCCGATTGTCGGGAGTGTGTATCCGATTGTCGGGATTGTCGGGAGTGTGTGTGTTTCCGATAGTCGGGAGTGTGTGTGTATCCGATTGTCGGGAGTGTGTGTGTATCCGATTGTCGGGAGTGTGTCTGTATCCGATTGTCGGGAGTGTGTCTGCATCTGATTGTCGGGAGTGTGTCTGCATCCGATTGTCGGGAGTGTGTCTGTATCCGATTGTCGGGAGTGTGTCTGCATCCGATTGTCGGGAGTGTGTCTGCATCCGATTGTCGGGAGTGTGTGTGTATCCGATTGTCGGGAGTGTGTCTGTATCCGATTGTCGGGAGTGTGTGTTTATCCGATTGCCGGGAGTGTGTGTGTATCCGATTGTCGGGAATGTGTGTGTATCCGATTGTCGGGAGTGTGTCTGTATCCGATTGTCGGGAGTGTGTCTGTATCCGATTGTCGGGAGTGTGTCTGTATCCGATTGTCGGGAGTGTGTCTGCATCCGATTGTCGGGAGTGTGTCTGTATCCGATTGTCGGGAGTGTGTGTTTATCCGATTGCCGGGAGTGTGTGTGTATCCGATTGTCGGGAATGTGTGTGTATCCGATTGTCGGGAGTGTGTCTGTATCCGATTGTCGGGAGTGTGTCTGTATCCGATTGTCGGGAGTGTGTCTGTATCCGATTGTCGGGAGTGTGTGTGTATCCGATTGTCGGGAGTGTGCGTGTATCCGATTGTCGGGAGTGTGTGTGTATCCGATTGTCGGGAGTGTGTATCCGATTGTCGGGAGTGTGTATCCGATTGTCGGGAGTGTGTGTGTATCCGATTGTCGGGAGTGTGTGTGTATCCGATTTTCGGGAGTGTGTCTGTATCCGATTGTCGGGAGTGTGTCTGTATCCGATTGTCGGGAGTGTGTGTGTATCCGATTGTCGGGAGTGTGTATCCGATTGTCGGGAGTGTGTATCCGATTGTCGGGAGTGTGTGTGTATCCGATTGTCGGGAGTGTGTGTGTATCCGATTGTCGGGAGTGTGTCTGTATCCGATTGTCGGGAGTGTGTGTGTATCCGATTGTCGGGGGTGTGTACCCGATTGTCGGGAGTGTGTATCCGATTGTCGGGAGTGTGTGTGTATCCGATTGTCGGGAGTGTGTGTGTATCCGATTGTCGGGAGTGTGTCTGTATCCGATTGTCGGGAGTGTGTCTGTATCCGATTGTCGGGAGTGTGTCTGTATCCGATTGTCGGGAGTGTGTGTGTATCCGATTGTCGGGAGTGTGTATCCGATTGTCGGGAGTGTGTATCCGATTGTCGGGAGTGTGTGTGTATCCGATTGTCGGGAGTGTGTGTGTATCCGATTGTCGGGAGTGTGTGTGTATCCGATTGTCGGGAGTGTGTCTGTATCCGATTGTCGGGAGTGTGTGTGTATCCGATTGTCGGGAGTGTGTGTGTATCCGATTTTCGGGAGTGTGTCTGTATCCGATTGTCGGGAGTGTGTCTGTATCCGATTGTCGGGAGTGTGTGTGTATCCGATTGTCGGGAGTGTGTATCCGATTGTCGGGAGTGTGTATCCGATTGTCGGGAGTGTGTGTGTATCCGATTGTCGGGAGTGTGTGTGTATCCGATTGTCGGGAGTGTGTCTGTATCCGATTGTCGGGAGTGTGTGTGTATCCGATTGTCGGGGGTGTGTACCCGATTGTCGGGAGTGTGTATCCGATTGTCGGGAGTGTGTGTGTATCCGATTGTCGGGAGTGTGTGTGTATCCGATTGTCGGGAGTGTGTCTGTATCCGATTGTCGGGAGTGTGTCTGTATCCGATTGTCGGGAGTGTGTCTGTATCCGATTGTCGGGAGTGTGTGTGTATCCGATTGTCGGGAGTGTGTATCCGATTGTCGGGAGTGTGTATCCGATTGTCGGGAGTGTGTGTGTATCCGATTGTTGGGAGTGTGTGTGTATCCGATTGTCGGGAGTGTGTGTGTATCCGATTGTCGGGAGTGTGTCTGTATCCGATTGTCGGGAGTGTGCGTGTATCCGATTGTCGGGAGTGTGTGTGTATCCGATTGTCGGGGGTGTGTATCCGATTGTCGGGAGTGTGTGTATCCGATTGTCGGGGGTGTGTGTGTATCCGATTGTCGGGAGTGTGTCTGTATCCGATTGTCGGGAGTGTGCGTGTATCCGATTGTCGGGAGTGTGTGTGTATCCGATTGTCGGGGGTGTGTATCCGATTGTCGGGAGTGTGTGTATCCGATTGTCGGGGGTGTGTGTGTATCCGATTGTCGGGAGTGTGTATCCGATTGTCGGGAGTGTGTATCCGATTGTCGGGAGTGTGTGTGTATCCGATTGTCGGGGGTGTGTAGGTATCCGATTGTCGGGGGTGTGTATCCGATTGTCGGGAGTGTGTGTGTATCCGATTGTCGGGGGTGTGTATCCGATTGTCGGGAGTGTGTGTGTATCCGATTTTCGGGAGTGTGTCTGTATCCGATTGTCGGGAGTGTGTGTATCCGATTGTCGGGAGTGTGTCTGTATCCGATTGTCGGGAGTGTGTCTGTATCCGATTGTCGGGAGTGTGTCTGTATCCGATTGTCGGGAGTGTGTGTGTATCCGATTGTCGGGAGTGTGCGTGTATCCGATTGTCGGGAGTGTGTGTGTATCCGATTGTCGGGAGTGTGTCTGTATCCGATTGTCGGGAGTGTGTCTGTATCCGATTGTCGGGAGTGTGTGTATCTGATTGTCGGGAGTGTGT
Source organism: Staurois parvus (assembly GCF_062004578.1). NCBI lineage: Eukaryota > Metazoa > Chordata > Amphibia > Anura > Ranidae > Staurois > Staurois parvus. The sequence continues at coordinate 52,848 of NW_028318701.1, read as the reverse complement.
GTGTATCTGATTGTCGGGGGTGTGTGTGTATCCGATTGTCGGGAGTGTGTGTATCTGATTGTCGGGAGTGTGTGTGTATCCGATTGTCGGGAGTGTGTGTGTATCCGATTGTCGGGAGTGTGTCTGTATCCGATTGTCGGGGGTGTGTGTGTATCCGATTGTCGGGGGTGTGTGTGTATCCGATTGTCGGGGGTGTGTGTGTATCCGATTGTCGGGAGTGTGTGGGCCGACACTCGGGGTCAGAGGGCGACACCACGCTTTCATTAAAAACATTCAAAGTGCAAACATGTGAATTCCACAAAGACGTGACAATTCCCAAATAGAAGAGACCGGCCTGACAAGGGCCCCTGTGTGTGACGAGGGACACTGTGTGTGATGAGGGCCCCTGTGTGTGACGAGGGCCCCTGTGTGTGACAAGGGACACTGTGTGTGACGAGGGACACTGTGTGTGACGAGGGCCCCTGTGTGTGACGAGGGCCCCTGTGTGTGACGAGGGCACCTGTGTGTGACGAGGGCCCCTGTGTGTGACGAGGGCCCCTGTGTGTGACGAGGGCCCCTGTGTGTGACTAGGGTCCCTGTGTGTGACAAGGGACACTGTGTGTGACGAGGGCACCTGTGTGTGACGAGGGCCCCTGTGTGTGACGAGGGCACCTGTGTGTGACGAGGGCCCCTGTGTGTGACGAGGGCCCCTGTGTGTGACGAGGGCACCTGTGTGTGACGAGGGCCCCTGTGTGTGACGAGGGCACCTGTGTGTGACGAAGGGCCCCTGTGTGTGACGAGGGCCCCTGTGTGTCCAGCTGGTGAAATGCCAGAGGATAGGATGAAATGTTGGTGACAATATATAACGGGAACACTGAGGGAACGGGAACACTGAGGGAACGGGAACACTGAGGGAACTGGAACACTGAGGGAACGGGAACACTGAGGGAACTGGAACACTGAGGGAACGGGAACACTGAGGGAACGGGAACACTGAGGGAACTGGAACACTGAGGGAACGGGAACACTGAGGGAACTGGAGCACCGAGGGAACTGGAACACTGAGGGAACGGGAACACTGAGGGAACTGGAACACTGAGGGAACTGGAGCACCGAGGGAACTGGAACACTGAGGGAACGGGAACACTGAGGGAACGGGAACACTGAGGGAACTGGAACACTGAGGGAACGGGAACACTGAGGGAACTGGAACACTGAGGGAACTGGAGCACCGAGGGAACTGGAACACTGAGGGAACTGGAGCACCGAGGGAACTGGAACACTGAGGGAACGGGAACACTGAGGGAACGGGAACACTGAGGGAACTGGAACACTGAGGGAACGGGAACACTGAGGGAACGGGAACACTGAGGGAACTGGAACACTGAGGGAACGGGAACACTGAGGGAACTGGAACACTGAGGGAACTGGAGCACCGAGGGAACTGGAACACTGAGGGAACGGGAACACTGAGGGAACTGGAACACTGAGGGAACTGGAACACTGAGGGAACGGGAACACTGAGGGAACTGGAACACTGAGGGAACTGGAGCACCGAGGGAACTGGAACACTGAGGGAACGGGAACACTGAGGGAACTGGAACACTGAGGGAACGGGAACACTGAGGGAACTGGAACACTGAGGGAACTGGAGCACCGAGGGAACTGGAACACTGAAGGAACTGGAACACTGAGGGAACTGGAGCACCGAGGGAACTGGAACACTGAGGGAACAGGAGCACCGAGGGAACAGGAGCACCGAGGGAACTGGAACACTGAGGGAACTGGAGCACCAAGGGAACGGGAACACTGAGGGAACTGGAACACTGAGGGAACAGGAGCACCGAGGGAACTGGAGCACCAAGGGAAGGGGAACACTGGGGGAACTGGAGCACCAAGTGAATGGGAACAATGAGGGAAATGGAGCACCAAGGGAATGGGAACAATGAGGGAAATGGAACAATGAGGGAAATGGAGCACCGAGGGAACTGGAACACTGAGGGAAATGGAGCACCGAGGTAACTTGTGAACTGAAGAAGCCAGGGCACTAAGGGAATTGGCACACCAAGAGAATCGGAGCACTGAGAGAACTGGCACCCCGGGGTAACTGGCACACTGGGGGAACTGGCACCCCGGGGGAACTGGCACACTGGGGTAACTGGCACACTGGGGGAACTGAAGAAATTTGGGCACCAAAGAAACCGGGACTGGCACAGAGAAGGAACCAGGACATCAAAGGAACTGGGCAACAAGGGATCTGGCACATTGAGGGAACAGGAGCACCGAGGGAACAGGAGCACCGAGGGAACTGGAACACTGAGGGAACTGGAGCACCAAGGGAACGGGAACACTGAGGGAACTGGAACACTGAGGGAACAGGAGCACAGAGGGAACTGGAGCACCAAGGGAAGGGGAACACTGGGGGAACTGGAGCACCAAGTGAATGGGAACAATGAGGGAAATGGAGCACCAAGGGAATGGGAACACTGAGGGAAATGGAACAATGAGGGAAATGGAGCACCGAGGGAACAGGAGCACCGAGGGAACAGGAGCACCGAGGGAACAGGAGCACCGAGGGAACAGGAGCACCGAGGGAACAGGAGCACCGATTGAACAGGAGCACCGAGGGAACTGGAACACCAAGGGAACTGGAACACTGAGGGAACTGGAGCACCGAGGGAACTGGAGCACCGAGGGAACTGGAACACTGAGGGAACTGGAACACTGAGGGAACTGGAGCACCAAGGGAACTGGAGCACCAAGGGAACTGGAGCACCAAGGGAACTGGAGCACCAAGGGAAGGGGAACACTGGGGGAACTGGAGCACACAGTGAATGGGAACAATGAGGGAAATGGAGCACCAAGGGAATGGGAACAATGAGGGAAATGGAGCACCGAGGGAACTTTAGCACCAAGGGAACTGGAACAATGAGGGAAATGGAGCACCGAGGTAACTTGTGAACTGAAGAAGCCAGGGCACTAAGGGAATTGGCACACCAAGAGAATCGGAGCACTGAGAGAACTGGCACACTGGGGGAACTGGCACCCCGGGGGAACTGGCACACTGGGGTAACTGGCACACTGGGGGAACTGAAGAAATTTGGGCACCAAAGAAACCGGGACTGGCACAGAGAAGGAACCAGGACATCAAAGGAACTGGGCAACAAGGGATCTGGCACATTGAGGGTACTGAGGCACTGATTAAACTGGCATACCACAGGAACCAGGGCACTGAAGGGAACGGACGCACCGATGAAACTGGCACAACAAGGGAACCGGGGGTCTGAAGAACCTGGCACAATGACGGAACCGGGAGGGGGGGGGGGAATGAGGGAAATGACACACCAAGATAACTGGCATAATGAGAAAACTGGGACACTGAGGGAACTGGAATGTCAAGAGAATCGGGGCACTGAGTGAGCTTGCAAACGGAAGAAACCAGGGCCGTGAGGGAACTGACACACAGGGGGAACTGGTATCCCGAGAGAACCGGGACAACGAAAGAACTGGCACACTGGGGGAACTGGTATCCCGAGAGAACCGGGGCAAAGAAAGAACTGGCACACTGGAGGAACTGGTATCCCGAGAGAACCGGGGCAAAGAAAGAACTGGCACACTGGAGGAACTGGTATCCCGAGAGAACCGGGACAACGAAACAACTGGCACACTGGGGGAACTGGTATCCTGAGAGAACCGGGACAACGAAAGAACTGGCACAGTGGAGGAACTGGTATCCCGAGAGAACCGGGACAACGAAAGAACTGGCACACTGGAGGAACTGGTATCCCGAGAGAACCGGGACAACGAAAGAACTGGCACACTGGGGGAACTGGTATCCTGAGAGAACCGGGACAACGAAAGAACTGGCACAGTGGAGGAACTGGTATCCCGAGAGAACCGGGACAACGAAAGAACTGGCACACTGGAGGAACTGGTATCCCGAGAGAACCGGGACAACGAAAGAACTGGCACACTGGGGGAACTGGTATCCCGAGAGAACTGGGACAACGAAAGAACTGACTGGTATCCCCAGAGAACCGGGACAACGAAAGAACTGGAACACTGGAGGAATTGGTATCCCGAGAGAACTGGGACAACGAAAGAACTGACTGGTATCCCGAGAGAACCGGGGCAATGAAAGAACTGGCACACTGAGGGAACTGGTATCCCGAGAGAACCGGGGCAATGAAAGAACTGGCACACTGAGGGAACTGGTATCCCGAGAGAACCGGGGCAAAGAAAGAACTGGCACACTGAGGGAACTGGTATCCCGAGAGAACCGGGACAACGAAAGAACTGGCACAGTGGAGGAACTGGTATCCCGAGAGAACCGGGACAACGAAACAACTGGCACACTGGAGGAACTGGTATCCCGAGAGAACCGGGGCAAAGAAAGAACTGGCACACTGGAGGAACTGGTATCCCGAGAGAACCGGGGCAAAGAAAGAACTGGCACACTGGGGGAACTGGTATCCCGAGAGAACTGGGGCAAAGAAAGAACTGGCACACTGGAGGAACTGGTATCCCGAGAGAACCGGGACAACGAAACAACTGGCACACTGGGGGAACTGGTATCCTGAGAGAACCGGGACAACGAAAGAACTGGCACACTGGAGGAATTGGTATCCGGAGAGAACCGGGGCAACGAAAGAACTGGCACACTGGAGGAACTGGTATCCCGAGAGAACCGGGACAACGAAAGAACTGGCACACTGGAGGAACTGGTATCCCGAGAGAACCGGGACAACGAAAGAACTGGCACAGTGGAGGAACTGGTATCCCGAGAGAACCGGGACAACGAAAGAACTGGCACACTGGAGGAACTGGTATCCCGAGAGAACCGGGACAACGAAACAACTGGCACACTGGGGAACTGGTATCCCAAGAGAACCGGGACAATGAAAGAACTGGCACACTGGGGGAACTGGTATCCCGAGAGAACCGGGGCAACAAAAGAACTGGCACACTGGGGGAACTGGTATCCCGAGAGAACCGGGACAACGAAAGAACTGGCACACTGGGGGAACTGGTGTCCCGAGAGAACCGGGACAAGGAAACAACTGGCACACTGGAGGAACTGGTATCCCGAGAGAACCGGGGCAAAGAAAGAACTGGCACACTGGAGGAACTGGTATCCCGAGAGAACCGGGACAATGAAAGAACTGGAACACTGGGGGAACTGGTGTCCCGAGAGAACCGGGACAACGAAAGAATTGGCACACTGGGGGAACTGGTGTCCCGAGAGAACCGGGACAAGGAAACAACTGGCACACTGGAGGAACTGGTATCCCGAGAGAACCGGGGCAAAGAAAGAACTGGCACACTGGAGGAACTGGTATCCCGAGAGAACCGGGACAACGAAAGAACTGGAACACTGGAGGAATTGGTGTCCCGAGAGAACCGGGACAACGAAAGAACTGGCACACTGGGGGAACTGGTGTCCCGAGAGAACCGGGACAATGAAAGAACTGGCACACTGGGGGAACTGGTGTCCCGAGAGAACCGGGACAAGGAAACAACTGGCACACTGGAGGAACTGGTATCCCGAGAGAACCGGGACAATGAAAGAACTGGAACACTGGAGGAACTGGTGTCCCGAGAGAACCGGGACAATGAAAGAACTGGCACACTGGGGGAACTGGTGTCCCAAGAGAACCGGGACAACGAAAGAACTGGCACACTGGGGGAACTGGCAAACCAAGAGACACGGAGAGAACCGGAGCACAGAGGGAACCGGGGCACAGAGGGAACCGGGGCACAGAGGGAATGGCCTGGAACAGACTCCCAGGGGCACCTTGAAAAAGAGAAAGTTACAGAAGTGACATAAAGTTGAGGAAGAGAAGTGGAGGAGGGAGGGGGAGGGGGAGAGGCACACAGGAGGAGGAGGAGGAGGAGGAGGAGGAGGAGAGGGAGAAGAAAGGAAAATCATTCTACACTGGAGACTGAACAGGGAGAGACACAAAACTTCCCAGCTCCAGGCAGACATGAGACCGCACGCCGACATGAACGCCCTCAACCTGGATACCTATGGCCTGTCCCTCATCACTGCCAAAGAGGACATCCTCAATGACCGCATCTCCACCGACTGGTGAGACACTTTCTGGGAAGGGGGTGCCAGCTACAGTGGGCATGGGGAAGAGTGCCAGATGGGGGGGGGGCAGGGATGGAGAGGGGCACAGAGCAGGGGTAGGATTTAGGATGGGCTGGGATGGGGGTAAAGGAAGGGGGGTGCAAGTTCTGGAATGAGGATAGAAAGTTCTGCAGGACTGCACTGCATACTAATGAGGAGACTGTGTCAGAGGAGAAGAAGGGGGCATCACCAGGGGCCACCTGTATTTACCCCTCGCTGGCTCCTGGTCTCTGTGTCCTACACCAAACTTCCCGAATTCTTTCCCGGCCTCAGACATGTCTGACAATCCCAGAGCCCACCTCTTCCAGGGCCCATGGGTACCCAAGAACCTGGAGGTCCTGGAGAAGGATGGTGAAGGGGAATTCACGAAGTTCAGGATGGATGTCTCCTTGGGCCAAGGAGGACACTAAGACTAGTAATAAGATCCAAATCAGCTGAAGCAGACAGTTCCACCCGATGCCACCGTAGAGGCAAGAAATATACAAGAAGGGGGTCAGAGGAAATGATTCCCACCCCCGAAATAAGGACCCTTCCAGAACGAGGGCGAAATAAGGACCCTTCCAAAACGAGGGCGAAATAAGGACCCTTCCAGAACGAGGGCGAAATAAGGACCCTTCCAAAACGAGGGCGAAATAAGGACCCTTCCAAAACGAGGGCGAAATAAGGACCCTTCCAAAACGAGGGCGAAATAAGGACCCTTCCAGAACGAGGGCGAAATAAGGACCCTTCCAAAACGAGGGCGAAATAAGGACCCTTCCAGAACGAGGGCGAAATAAGGACCCTTCCAGAACGAGGGCGAAATAAGGACCCTTCCAAAACGAGGGCGAAATAAGGACCCTTCCAGAACGAGGGCGAAATAAGGACCCTTCCAAAACGAGGGCGAAATAAGGACCCTTCCAAAACGAGGGCGAAATAAGGACCCTTCCAAAACGAGGGCGAAATAAGGACCCTTCCAGAACGAGGGCGAAATAAGGACCCTTCCAGAACGAGGGCGAAATAAGGACCCTTCCAGAACGAGGGCGAAATAAGGACCCTTCCAGAACGAGGGCGAAATAAGGACCCTTCCAAAACGAGGGCGAAATAAGGACCCTTCCAGAACGAGGGCGAAATAAGGACCCTTCCAGAACGAGGGCGAAATAAGGACCCTTCCAAAACGAGGGCGAAATAAGGACCCTTCCAGAACGAGGGCGAAATAAGGACCCTTCCAGAACGAGGGCGAAATAAGGACCCTTCCAAAACGAGGGTGAAATAAGGACCCTTCCAGAACGAGGGCAGCAGATATTTGTGGTATGGATCCCAGGATTACCAATATACAAAGTATCTGGATTATTCCCTCCAAAATAGAGGGATTACCTACTTTTCAAGGTGATCTGGTGGATGACTTACCTAATCTATGACATCAGCATTATTATATCCATCTCATTATTATATACATCACAGGACACCCTACACCCTAACCCTGACTGTGATTGGCCGTAATAATGATGAGGTCATGGATTATGTCAGTCATCGGCCAGATCACCTTCAAAAGCACTTAGTAGCTCTATTATCGTACAAATCCTCGGGGTATTTATAAACTTGTGTTTCTGTGTCAATGGTACCTAAAAAAGAGGACCTACACCAAGGGGCAGATGACCCACACCAAGGGGTAGATGGCCCATACCAAGGGGTAGATGGCCCATACCAAGGGGTAGATGGCCCATACCAAGGCGTAGATGACCCATACCAAGGGGAAGATGACCCACACCAAGGGGAAGATGACCCACACCAAGGCGTAGATGGCCCATACCAAGGGGTGGATGACCCATACCAAGGGGAAGATAACCCATACCAAGGCATAGATGGCCCATACCAAGGGGTAGATGACCCATACCAAGACATAGATGACCCACACCAAGACATAGATGACCCACACCAAGGGGTAGATGACCCATACCAAGACATAGATGGCCCATACCAAGGGGTAGATGGCCCATACCAAGGGGTAGATGACCCATACCAAGGGGTAGATGACCCATACCAATGGGTAGATGGCCCATACCAAGGCGTAGATGACCCATACCAAGGGGTAGATGACCCATACCAAGGGGTAGATGACCCATACCAAGGGGTAGATGGCCCATACCAAGGGGTAGATGGCCCATACCAAGGGGAAGATAACCCATGTCATGGGGTAGGTGATACCTGATATTAGATGACCCACACCAAGGGATGCCTGGTATTGGATGACCCACATCAAGGGGTGCCTGGGATTGGATGACCCTCACCAAGGGGTGCCTGGTATTGGATGACCCTCACCAAGGGGTGCCTGGTATTGGATGACCCTCATCAAGGGGTGCCTGGTATTGGATGACCCTCATCAAGGGGTGCCTGGTATTGGATGACCCTCACCAAGGGGTGCCTGGTATTGGATGACCCTCACCAAGGGGTGCCTGGGATTGGATGACCCTCACCAAGGGGTGCCTGGGATTGGATGACCCTCACCAAGGGGTGCCTGGGATTGGATGACCCTCACCAAGGGGTGCCTGGGATTGGATGACCCTCACCAAGGGGTGCCTGGGATTGGATGACCCTCACCAAGGGGTGCCTGGGATTGGATGACCCATATAACCAATCTCCGTGTGACATGAAAACATTTTCCTGGAATCACCGGAAGGCTCTGATGATCCTCATGAAATGGGGTGTCATGTGGTGATGGTCGGGGGGGGAGGACAGAGGACGATGATGATGTCACCATACACCAATATATATATGAATGGGGTGTCATGAGGTGATGGTCGGGGGGGAGGACGGAGGACGATGATGATGTCACCATACACCAATATATATATATATATATGAATGGGGTGTCATGAGGTGATGGTCGGGGGGGGGGGAGGACGGAGGACGATGATGATGTCACCATACACCAATATATATATATATATATATGAATGGGGTGTCATGTGGTGATGTTCGGGGGGGGGGGAGGACGGAGGACGATGATGATGTCACCATACACCAATATATATATATATGAATGGTGTGTCATGAGGTGATGGTCGGGGGGGGGGGGGAGGACGGAGGACGATGATGATGTCACCATACACCAATATATATATATATATATGAATGGGGTGTCATGTGGTGATGGTCGGGGGGGGGGGAGGACGGAGGACGATGATGATGTCACCATACACCAATATATATATGTATGAATGGGGTGTCATGTGGTGATGGTCGGGGGGGGGGGGGAGGACGGAGGACGATGATGATGTCACCATACACCAATATATATATATCATTCACAGAACACGCCCCCCACACCATATTCATCCTCCATGTGGAGGGGGAGGGGCACTGACAGCGCTCATCCCGACATGATTTCCCAGCAGAGGCTGTCAGGTCCGATGTCACTGCGATGCGCCTGTCTGGGATGGCTGATAACTGCTGTACAAATGTCTCTAGCACTCTCTTGTGACGTGGGAGCAGACTCTCCATCTTCTGGAAAATGACAGCTGTCTCTAGCACTCTCCTACAACAATACAAATATCACTCAGTCTCCTGTAACATGGCAGTGGTCTCTAGCAGTCTCCTGTGACATGGTGGTAGTCCCTAGCAGTCTCCTGTGACATAGCAGTGGTCTCTAGCAGTCTCCTGTGACATAGCAGTGGTCTCTAGCAGTCTCCTGTGACATGGCAGTAGTCCCTAGCAGTCTCATGTGACATAGCAGTGGTCCCTAGCAGTCTCCTGTGACATGGCGGTAGTCCCTAGCAGTCTCCTGTGACATGGCGGTAGTCTCTAGCAGTCTCCTGTTACATGGCGATAGACTATAGCATTCTGTGACATGGCGGTTGTCTCTAGCAGTCTCCTATAACGTGGCATTTGCTCCTAAAGTCTCCCGTTACATTGCAGCAGTCTCTAGCAGTCTCCTGTAACATTGCAGTAGTCTCTAGCAGTCTCCTGTGACATGGCGGTAGTCTCTAGCAGTCTCCTGTGACATGGCAATAATCTCTAGCAGTCTCCTCTGACATGGCGGCAGTCTCTAGCAGTCTCCTGTTACATGGCGGTGGTCTTTAGCAGTCTCCTGTAATGTGGCAGTAATCTCTAGCAGTCTCCTGTGACATGGCAGTAATCTCTAGCAGTCTCCTGTGACATGGTGATAATCTCTAGCAGTCTCCTGTGACATGGCGGTAGTCTCTAGCAGTCTCCTGTGACATGGTCGTAGTCTCTAGCAGTCTCCTGTGACATGGCCGTAGTCTCTAGCAGTCTCCTATGACATGGCCGTAGTCTCTAGCAGTCTCCTGTGACATGGCGGTGGTCTTTAGCAGTCTCCTGTAATGTGGCAGTAATCTCTAGCAGTCTCCTGTAACATTGCAGTAGTCTCTAGCAGTCTCCTGTAACATGGCAGTAATCTCTAGCAGTGTCCTGTGACATGGCCGTAGTCTCTATCAGTCTCCTGTAGCATTGCAGCAGTCCCTAGCAGTCTCCTGTGACATAGCTGTGGTATCTAGCAGTTTCCTGTGACATGGCAGTAGTCTCTAGCAGTCTCCTGTGACATGGCAGTAGTCTCTAGCAGTCTCCTGTGACATGGCAGTAGTCTCTAGCAGTCTCCTGTGACATGGCCGTAGTCTCTAGCAGTCTCCTGTGACATGGCGGTAGTCTCTACAGTCTCCTGTAACATGGCAGTAATCTCTAGCAGTCTCTTGTGACATGGCGGTAGTCTCTAGCAGTCTCCTGTGACATGGCGGTTGTCTCTAGCAGTCTCCTGTAACATGGCAGTAATCTCTAGCAGTCTCTAGTGACATGGCAGTAGTCTCTAGTAGTCTCCTGTGACATAGCAATAGTCTCTAGCAGTCTCCTGTAACATTGCAGTAGTCTCTAGCAGTCTCCTGTGACATGGCGGTAGTCTCTAGCAGTCTCCTGTGACATGGCGGTGGTCTTTAGCAGTCTCCTGTAATGTGGCAGTAATCTCTAGCAGTCTCCTGTGACATGGCGGTAGTCTCTAGCAGTCTCCTGTGACATGGCGGTAGTCTCTAGCAGTCTCCTGTGACATGGCGGTGGTCTTTAGCAGTCTCCTGTAATGTGGCAGTAATCTCTAGCAGTCTCCTGTGACATGGCAGTAATCTCTAGCAGTCTCCTGTGACATGGTGCTAGTCTCTAGCAGTCTCCTGTGACATGGTGCTAGTCTCTAGCAGTCTCCTGTGACATGACGGTAGTCTCTAGCAGTCTCCTGTGACATGACGGTAGTCTCTAGCAGTCTCCTATGACATGGCCGTAGTCTCTAGCAGTCTCCTGTGACATGGCAGTAGTCTCTAGCAGTCTCCTGTGACATGGCGGTGGTCTTTAGCAGTCTCCTGTAATGTGGCAGTAATCTCTAGCAGTCTCCTTTAACATTGCAGTAGTCTCTAGCAGTCTCCTGTAACATGGCAGTAATCTCTAGCAGTGTCCTGTGACATGGCCGTAGTCTCTAGCAGTCTCCTGTAGCATTGCAGCAGTCCCTAGCAGTCTCCTGTGACATAGCTGTGGTATCTAGCAGTTTCCTGTGACATGGCAGTAGTCTCTAGCAGTCTACTGTGACATGGCCGTAGTCTCTAGCAGTCTCCTGTGACATGGCGGTTGTCTCTAGCAGTCTCCTGTAACATGGCAGTAATCTCTAGCAGTCTCTAGTGACATGGCAGTAGTCTCTAGTAGTCTCCTGTGACATAGCAATAGTCTCTAGCAGTCTCCTGTAACATTGCAGTAGTCTCTAGCAGTCTCCTGTGACATGGCGGTAGTCTCTAGCAGTCTCCTGTGACATGGCGGTGGTCTTTAGCAGTCTCCTGTAATGTGGCAGTAATCTCTAGCAGTCTCCTGTGACATGGCGGTAGTCTCTAGCAGTCTCCTGTGACATGGCGGTAGTCTCTAGCAGTCTCCTGTGACATGGCGGTGGTCTTTAGCAGTCTCCTGTAATGTGGCAGTAATCTCTAGCAGTCTCCTGTGACATGGCAGTAATCTCTAGCAGTCTCCTGTGACATGGTGCTAGTCTCTAGCAGTCTCCTGTGACATGGTGCTAGTCTCTAGCAGTCTCCTGTGACATGACGGTAGTCTCTAGCAGTCTCCTGTGACATGACGGTAGTCTCTAGCAGTCTCCTATGACATGGCCGTAGTCTCTAGCAGTCTCCTGTGACATGGCAGTAGTCTCTAGCAGTCTCCTGTGACATGGCGGTGGTCTTTAGCAGTCTCCTGTAATGTGGCAGTAATCTCTAGCAGTCTCCTTTAACATTACAGTAGTCTCTAGCAGTGTCCTGTGACATGGCCGTAGTCTCTAGCAGTCTCCTGTAGCATTGCAGCAGTCCCTAGCAGTCTCCTGTGACATAGCTGTGGTATCTAGCAGTTTCCTGTGACATGGCAGTAGTCTCTAGCAGTCTACTGTGACATGGCCGTAGTCTCTAGCAGTCTCCTGTGACATGGCAGTAGTCTCTAGCAGTCTACTGTGACATGGCAGTAATCTCTAGCAGTCTCCTGTGATATGGCAGTGGTATCTAGCAGTCTCCTGTGACATGGCAGTAGTCTCTAGTAGTCTCCTGTGACATAGCAATAGTCTCTAGCAGTCTCCTGTAACATTGCAGTGGTCTCTAGCAGTCTCCTGTGACAAGGCGGTAGTCTCTAGCAGTCTCCTGTGACATGGCACTAATCTCTAGCAGTCTCCTGTGACATGGCCGTAGTCTCTAGCAGTCTCCTGTGACATGGCGGTAGTCTCTAGCAGTCTCCTGTGACATGGCACTAATCTCTAGCAGTCTCCTGTGACATGGCCGTAGTCTCTAGCAGTCTCCTGTGACATGGCCGTAATCTCTAGCAGTCTCCTGTGACATGGCGGTGGTCTTTAGCAGTCTCCTGTAATGTGGCAGTAATCTCTATCAGTCTCCTGTGACTTGGCAGTAATCTCTAGCAGTCTCCTGTGACATGGTGCTAGTCTCTAGCAGTCTCCTGTAATGTGGCAGTAATCTCTAGCAGTCTCCTGTAACATTGCAGTAGTCTCTAGCAGTCTCCTGTAACATGGCAGTAATCTCTAGCAGTGTCCTGTGACATGGCCGTAGTCTCTAGCAGTCTCCTGTAGCATTGCAGCAGTCCCTAGCAGTCTCCTGTGACATAGCTGTGGTATCTAGCAGTTTCCTGTGACATGGCAGTAGTCTCTAGCAGTCTCCTGTGACATGGCAGTAGTCTCTAGCAGTCTCCTGTGACATGGTCGTAGTCTCTAGCAGTCTCCTGTGACATAGCAGTGGTATCTAGCAGTCTCCTGTGACATGGCGGTAGTCTCTACAGTCTCCTGTAACATGGCAGTAATCTCTAGCAGTCTCCTGTGACATGGCGGTTGTCTCTAGCAGTCTCCTGTGATATGGCAGTGGTATCTAGCAGTCTCCTGTGACATGGCAGTAGTCTCTAGTAGTCTCCTGTGACATAGCAATAGTCCCTAGCAGTCTCCTGTGACATAGCAATAGTCCCTAGCAGTCTCCTGTGACATAGCAATAGTCCCTAGCAGTCTCCTGTGACATGGCAGTAGTCCCTAGCAGTCTCCTGTGACATAGCAATAGTCCCTAGCAGTCTCCTGTGACATAGCAATAGTCTCTAGTAGTCTCCTGTGACATAGCAATAGTCTCTAGTAGTCTCCTGTGACATAGCAATAGTCCCTAGCAGTCTCCTGTGACATAGCAGTAGTCCCTAGCAGTCTCCTGTGACATAGCAATAGTCCCTAGCAGTCTCCTGTGACATAGCAATAGTCCCTAGCAGTCTCCTGTGACATAGCAATAGTCCCTAGCAGTCTCCTGTGACATAGCAATAGTCCCTAGCAGTCTCCTGTGACATAGCAGTAGTCCCTAGCAGTCTCCTGTGACATAGCAATAGTCCCTAGCAGTCTCCTGTGACATAGCAATAGTCCCTAGCAGTCTCCTGTGACATAACAGAAGTCCCTAGCAGTCTCCTGTGACATGGCGGTGGTCTTTAGCAGTCTCCTGTAATGTGGCAGTAATCTCTAGCAGTCTCCTGTGACATGGCAGTAATCTCTAGCAGTCTCCTGTGACATGGCCATACTCTCTAGCAGTCTCCTGTGACATGTTGGCAGTCTCTAGCAGTCTCCTGTGACATGGCAGTGGTCTCTAGCAGTCTCCTTTGACATGGCAGTGGTCTCTAGCAGTCTCCTGTAACATTGCAGTAATCTCTAGCAGTCTCCTGTGAAAGACCAGTAATCTCTAGCAGTCTCCTGTGACATGGTGCTAGTCTCTAGCAGTCTCCTGTGACATGACGGTAGTCTCTAGCAGTCTCCTGTGACATGGTCGTAGTCTCTAGCAGTCTCCTGTGACATGACGGTAGTCTCTAGCAGTCTCCTGTGACATAACGGTAGTCTCTAGCAGTCTCCTGTGACATGGTCGTAGTCTCTAGCAGTCTCCTGTGACATGACGGTAGTCTCTAGCAGTCTCCTGTGACATGGCCGTAGTCTCTAGCAGTCTCCTGTGACATGGCCGTAGTCTCTAGCAGTCTCCTATGACATGGCCGTAGTCTCTAGCAGTCTCCTGTGACATGGCGGTGGTCTTTAGCAGTCTCCTGTAATGTGGCAGTAATCTCTATCAGTCTCCTGTGACTTGGCAGTAATCTCTAGCAGTCTCCTGTAACATTGCAGTAGTCTCTAGCAGTCTCCTGTAACATGGCAGTAATCTCTAGCAGTGTCCTGTGACATGGCCGTAGTCTCTAGCAGTCTCCTGTAGCATTGCAGCAGTCCCTAGCAGTCTCCTGTGACATAGCTGTGGTATCTAGCAGTTTCCTGTGACATGGCAGTAGTCTCTAGCAGTCTACTGTGACATGGCCGTAGTCTCTAGCAGTCTCCTGTGACATAGCTGTGGTATCTAGCAGTTTCCTGTGACATGGCAGTAGTCTCTAGCAGTCTACTGTGACATGGCCGTAGTCTCTAGCAGTCTCCTGTGACATGGCAGTAGTCTCTAGCAGTCTCCTGTGACATGGCAGTAGTCTCTAGCAATCTCCTGTGACATGGCCGTAGTCTCTAGCAGTCTCCTGTGACATGGCAGTAGTCTCTAGCAGTCTCCTGTGACATGGCCGTAGTCTCTAGCAGTCTCCTGTGACATAGCAGTGGTATCTAGCAGTCTCCTGTGACATGGCGGTAGTCTCTACAGTCTCCTGTAACATGGCAGTAATCTCTAGCAGTCTCCTGTGACATGGCGGTTGTCTCTAGCAGTCTCCTGTAACATGGCAGTAATCTCTAGCAGTCTCCTGTGACATGGCAGTAGTCTCTAGTAGTCTCCTGTGACATAGCAATAGTCCCTAGCAGTCTCCTGTGACATGACGGTAGTCTCTAGTAGTCTCCTGTGACATAGCAATAATCCCTAGTAGTCTCCTGTGACATAGCAGTTGTCTCTAGCAGTCTTCTGTGACATGGTGGTGGTCTTTAGCAGTCTCCTGTAATGTGCCAGTAATCTCTAGCAGTCTCCTGTGACATGGCAGTAATCTCTAGCAGTCTCCTGTGACATGGCCATACTCTCTAGCAGTCTCCTGTGACATGGCGGTAGTCTCTAGCAGTCTCCTGTGACATGGCAGTGGTCTCTAGCAGTCTCCTGTAACATTGCAGTAATCTCTAGCAGTCTCCTGTGAAAGACCAGTAGTCTCTAGCAGTCTCCTATAACATGGCAGTAGTCTCTAGCAGTCTCCTGTAACATGGCAGTAATCTCTGGCAGTAATCTCTAGCAGTCTCCTGTGACATGGCAGTAGTCTCTAGCAGTCTCCTTTGACATGGCAGTAGTCTCTAGCAATCTCCTGTGACATGGCAGTGGTCTCTAGCAGTCTCCTGTAACATGGCAGTGGTCTTTAGCAGTCTCCTGTAATGTGGCAGTAATCTCTAGCAGTCTCCTGTGACATGGCCATACTCTCTAGCAGTCTCCTGTGACATGGCAGTGGTCTCTAGCAGTCTCCTGTGACATGGCAGTGGTCTCTAGCAGTCTCCTGTAACATTGCAGTAATCTCTAGCAGTCTCCTGTGAAAGACCAGTGGTCTCTAGCAGTCTCTTGTGACATAGCAGTAGTCTCTAGCAGTCTCCTGTAACATGGCAATAATCTCTAGCATTCTCCTGTGACATGGCAGTAGTCTCTAGCAATCTCCTGTGACATGGCGGTGGTCTTTAGCAGTCTCCTGTAATTTGGCAGTAATCTCTAGCAGTCTCCTGTGAAATAACAGTAGTCCCTAGTAGTCTCCTGTGACATAGCAGTGGTATCTAGCAGTCTCCTGTGACATGACGGTAGTCTCTACAGTCTCCTGTAACATGGTGGCAGTCTCTAGCAGTCTCCTGTAACATGGCAGTAATCTCTAGCAGTCTCCTGTGACATGGCAGTAGTCCCTAGCAGTCTCCTGTGACATAGCGGTAGTCTCTAGCAGTCTCCTGTGACATAGCGGTAGCCTCTAGCAGTCTCCTGTGACATAGCAGTAGTTCCTAGCAGTCTCCTGTGACATGGCAGTAATCTCTAGCAGTCTTCTGTGACATAACAGAAGTCCCTAGTAGTCTCCTGTGACATAGCAGTGGTATCTAGCAGTCTCCTGTGACATGACGGTAGTCTCTACAGTCTCCTGTAACATGGTGGCAGTCTCTAGCAGTCTCCTGTAACATGGCAGTAATCTCTAGCAGTCTCCTGTGACATGGCAGTAGTCCCTAGCAGTCTCCTGTGACATAGCGGTAGTCTCTAGCAGTCTCCTGTGACATAGCGGTAGCCTCTAGCAGTCTCCTGTGACATAGCAGTAGTTCCTAGCAGTCTCCTGTGACATGGCAGTAATCTCTAGCAGTCTTCTGTGACATAACAGAAGTCCCTAGCAGTCTCCTGTAACAAGGCAGTAATCTGTGGCAGTCTCCTGTGACATGGCAGTAGTCTCTAGCAGTCTCCTGTGACATGGCAGTAGTCCCTAGCAGTCTTCTGTGACATGGCGGTAGCCTCTAGCAGTCTCCTGTGACATAGCAGTAGTCCCTAGCAGTCTTCTGTTACATGGCGGTAGTCTTTAGCAGTCTCCTGTGACATAGCGGTAGTCTCTAGCAGTTTCTTGTGACATAGCAGTAGTCTCTAGCAGTCTCCTTTAACATTGCAGTAGTCCCTAGCAGTCTTCTGTGACATGGCGGTAGTCTCTAGCAGTCTCCTGTGACATGGCGGTAGTCCCTAGCAGTCTCCTGTGACATAGCAGTAATCTCTAGCAGTCTCCTGTAACATGGCAGTAATCTCTAGCAGTCTCCTGTGACATGGCAGTAGTCTCTAGTAGTCTCCTGTGACATAGCAATAGTCCCTAGCAGTCTCCTGTGACATGACGGTAGTCTCTAGTAGTCTCCTGTGACATAGCAATAATCCCTAGTAGTCTCCTGTGACATAGCAGTTGTCTCTAGCAGTCTTCTGTGACATGGTGGTGGTCTTTAGCAGTCTCCTGTAATGTGCCAGTAATCTCTAGCAGTCTCCTGTGACATGGCAGTAATCTCTAGCAGTCTCCTGTGACATGGCCATACTCTCTAGCAGTCTCCTGTGACATGGCAGTGGTCTCTAGCAGTCTCCTGTAACATTGCAGTAATCTCTAGCAGTCTCCTGTGAAAGACCAGTAGTCTCTAGCAGTCTCCTATAACATGGCAGTAGTCTCTAGCAGTCTCCTGTAACATGGCAGTAATCTCTGGCAGTAATCTCTAGCAGTCTCCTGTGACATGGCAGTAGTCTCTAGCAGTCTCCTTTGACATGGCAGTAGTCTCTAGCAATCTCCTGTGACATGGCAGTGGTCTCTAGCAGTCTCCTGTAACATGGCAGTGGTCTTTAGCAGTCTCCTGTAATGTGGCAGTAATCTCTAGCAGTCTCCTGTGACATGGCCATACTCTCTAGCAGTCTCCTGTGACATGGCGGTAGTCTCTAGCAGTCTCCTGTGACATGGCAGTGGTCTCTAGCAGTCTCCTGTGACATGGCAGTGGTCTCTAGCAGTCTCCTGTAACATTGCAGTAATCTCTAGCAGTCTCCTGTGAAAGACCAGTGGTCTCTAGCAGTCTCTTGTGACATAGCAGTAGTCTCTAGCAGTCTCCTGTAACATGGCAATAATCTCTAGCATTCTCCTGTGACATGGCAGTAGTCTCTAGCAATCTCCTGTGACATGGCGGTGGTCTTTAGCAGTCTCCTGTAATTTGGCAGTAATCTCTAGCAGTCTCCTGTGAAATAACAGTAGTCCCTAGTAGTCTCCTGTGACATAGCAGTGGTATCTAGCAGTCTCCTGTGACATGACGGTAGTCTCTACAGTCTCCTGTAACATGGTGGCAGTCTCTAGCAGTCTCCTGTAACATGGCAGTAATCTCTAGCAGTCTCCTGTGACATGGCAGTAGTCCCTAGCAGTCTCCTGTGACATAGCGGTAGTCTCTAGCAGTCTCCTGTGACATAGCGGTAGCCTCTAGCAGTCTCCTGTGACATAGCAGTAGTTCCTAGCAGTCTCCTGTGACATGGCAGTAATCTCTAGCAGTCTTCTGTGACATAACAGAAGTCCCTAGTAGTCTCCTGTGACATAGCAGTGGTATCTAGCAGTCTCCTGTGACATGACGGTAGTCTCTACAGTCTCCTGTAACATGGTGGCAGTCTCTAGCAGTCTCCTGTAACATGGCAGTAATCTCTAGCAGTCTCCTGTGACATGGCAGTAGTCCCTAGCAGTCTCCTGTGACATAGCGGTAGTCTCTAGCAGTCTCCTGTGACATAGCGGTAGCCTCTAGCAGTCTCCTGTGACATAGCAGTAGTTCCTAGCAGTCTCCTGTGACATGGCAGTAATCTCTAGCAGTCTTCTGTGACATAACAGAAGTCCCTAGCAGTCTCCTGTAACAAGGCAGTAATCTGTGGCAGTCTCCTGTGACATGGCAGTAGTCTCTAGCAGTCTCCTGTGACATGGCAGTAGTCCCTAGCAGTCTTCTGTGACATGGCGGTAGCCTCTAGCAGTCTCCTGTGACATAGCAGTAGTCCCTAGCAGTCTTCTGTTACATGGCGGTAGTCTTTAGCAGTCTCCTGTGACATAGCGGTAGTCTCTAGCAGTTTCTTGTGACATAGCAGTAGTCTCTAGCAGTCTCCTTTAACATTGCAGTAGTCCCTAGCAGTCTTCTGTGACATGGCGGTAGTCTCTAGCAGTCTCCTGTGACATGGCGGTAGTCCCTAGCAGTCTCCTGTGACATAGCAGTAATCTCTAGCAGTCTCCTGTAACATGGCAGTAATCTGTGGCAGTCTCCTTTGACATGGCAGTAGTCTCTAGCAGTCTCCTGTGACATAGCAGTAGTCCCTAGCAGTCTTCTGTGACATGGCGGTAGTCTCTAGCAGTCTCCTGTAACATGGCCGTACTCTCTAGCAGTCTCCTGTAACATGGCGGTAGTCTCTAGCAGTCTCCTGTAACATGGCGGTAGTCTCTAGCAGTCTCCTGTAACATGGGCGTACTCTCTAGCAGTCTCCTGTAACATGGCGGTAGTCTCTAGCAGTCTCCTGTTACATGGCAGTAGTCTCTAGCAGTCTCCTGTAACATGGCGGTAGTCTCTAGCAGTCTCCTGTGACATGGCAGTAATCTCTAGCAGTCTCCTGTGACATACCAGTAGTCCCTAGCAGTCTACTGTGACATAGCAGTGGTATCTAGCAGTCTCCTGTGACATGGCGGTAGTCTCTAGCAGTCTCCTGTAGCATAGCAGTAGTCTCTACAGTCTCCTGTAACATGGCGATAGTCTCTAGCATTCTGTGACATGGCGGTTGTCTCTAGCAGTCTCCAGTAACATGGCAGTAATCTCTAGCAGTCTCCTGTGACATGGCAGTAGTCTCTAGCAGTCTCCTGTGACATGGCAGTAGTCTCTAGCAGTCTCCTGAGACATGGCAGTGGTCTTTAGCAGTCTCCTCTTATGTGGCAGTAATCTCTAGCAGTCTCCTGTAACATGGTGGCAGTCTCTAGCAGTCTCCTGTAACATGGCAGTAATCTGTAGCAGT
Organism: Staurois parvus; assembly: GCF_062004578.1. Classification (NCBI taxonomy): domain Eukaryota; kingdom Metazoa; phylum Chordata; class Amphibia; order Anura; family Ranidae; genus Staurois; species Staurois parvus. The sequence continues at coordinate 32,772 of NW_028318701.1, read as the reverse complement.
CTCCTGTGACATGGCAGTAGTCTCTAGCAGTCTCCTGTGACATGGCAGTAGTCTCTAGCAGTCTCCTGAGACATGGCAGTGGTCTTTAGCAGTCTCCTCTTATGTGGCAGTAATCTCTAGCAGTCTCCTGTAACATGGTGGCAGTCTCTAGCAGTCTCCTGTAACATGGCAGTAATCTGTAGCAGTCTCCTGTGACATGGCAGTAATCTGTAGCAGTCTCCTGTGACATGGCAGTAGTCTCTAGCAGTCTCCTGTGACATGGCGGTAGTCTCTAGCAGTCTCCTATAACATGGCGGTAGTCTCTAGCAGTCTCCTGTGACATGGCCGTAGTCTCTAGCAGTCTCCTGTGACATGGCCGTAGTCTCTAGCAGTCACGTGTGACATGGCAGTGGTCTCTAGCAGTCTCCTGTGACATGGCAGTAATCTCTAGCAGTCTCCTGTGATATACCAGTAGTCCCTATCAGTCTCCTGTGACATAGCAGTGGTATCTAGCAGTCTCCTTATACATGGCTGTAGTCTCTACTGTCTCCTGTAACATGGCAGTAGTCTCTAGCAGTCTCCTGTAATATGGCAGTAATCTCTAGCAGTCTCCTGTTACATAGCAGTGTTCCCTAGCAGTCTCCTGTAACATGGCGATAGTCGCTAGCATTCTGTGACATGGCTGTTTTCTCTAACAGTCTCCTGTAACATGGCGTACTCTCTAGCAGTCACCTGTAACATGGCGGTAGTCTCTAGCAGTCTCCTGTAACATGGCAGTGGTTTTTAGCTGTCTCCTGTAACATGGCAGTAATCTCTAGCAGTCTCCTGTGACATACCCGTAGTCCCTAGCAGTCTCCTGTGACATAGCAGTGGTATCTAGCAGTCTCCTGTGACATGGCAGTAGTCTCTACAGTCTCCTGTAACATGGCAGTAGTCTCTAGCAGTCTCCTGTGACATGGCGGTAGTCTCTAGTAGTCTCCTGTAACATAGCAGTAGTCTCTACAGTCTCCTGTACCATGGCGATAGTCTCTAGCATTCTGTGACATGGCGGTTTTCCCTACCAGTCTCCTGTAACATGGCATTTGTTCCTAAAGTCTCCTGTAACATGGCAGTAGTCTCTATCAGTCTCCTGTGACATAGCAGTGGTCTCTAGCAGTCCCTTGTGACATGGCAGTGGTGTCTAGCAGTCTCCTGTGACATGGCCGTAGTCTCTAGCAGTCTCCTATGACATGGCCGTAGTCTCTAGCAGTCTCATGTGACATGGCAGAATAGTGAACGGTGATTGGTTATTGGGGGGGGGTGGAGAATAGTGAACGGTGATTGATTAGTGGGGGGGAGAAGAATAGTGAATGGTGATTGGTTGGTGGGGGGGTGGAGAATAGTGAATGGTGATTGGTTGGTGAGAGGATGGAGCATAGTGAACAGTGATTGGCTAGTGGGGGCGGGTGGAGAGTAGTGATTAGTTGATGAAGGGGTAGAGAGTAGTGATTGGTTGGTGGGGGGTGGAGAGTAGTGATTGGTTGATGAAGGGGTGGAGAGTAGTGATTGGTTGGTGGGGGGGTGGAGAGTAGTGATTGGTTGGTGGGGGGTGGAGAGTAGTGATTGGTTGGTGAGGGGGTGGAGAATAGTGATTGGTTGGTGAAGGGGTGGAGAGTAGTGATTGGTTGGTGAGGGGGTGGAGATTAGAGATTGGTTAGTGGGGGGTGGAGAGTAGTGATTGGATAGTGGGGGGGTAGAGAGTAGTGATTGGTTGGTGAGGGGGTGGAGAGTAGAGATTGGTTGGTGAGGGGGTGTAGAGTAGAGATTGGTTGGTGGGGGGTGGAGAGTAGAGATTGGTTGGTGGGGGCTGGAGAGTAGTGATTGGTTAGTGGGGGGGGTGGAGAGTAGTGATTGGTTTGTGGGGGGTGGAGAGTAGTGATTGGTTGGTGAAGGGGTGGAGAGTAGTGATTGGTTGGTGAGGGGGTGGAGTGTAGTGATTGGTTGGTGGTGGGGTGGAGAGTAGTGATTGGTTGGTGAGGGGGTGGAGAGTAGACATTGGTTGGTGAGGGGGTGGAGAGTAGAGATTGGTTGGTGGGGTGGTGGAGAGTAGAGATTGGTTGGTGGGGGGGTGGAGAGTAGTGATTGGTTAGTGGGGGGTGGAGAGTAGAGATTGGTTGGTGGGGGGTGGAGAGTAGTGATTGGTTAGTGAGGGGGTGGAGAGTAGAGATTGGTTGGTGGGGGGTGGAGAGTAGAGATTGGTTGGTGAAGGGGGAGTGGAGAATAGTGAATGGTGATTGGTTTGGGTAGTGGAGAGTAGTGATGTGTGGGGGGGAATAGTGATTGGTTGGTGGGGGGTGGAGAGTTGTGATTGGTTGGTGGGGGGGTGGAGAGTAGCGATTGGTTGGTGGGGGGGGTGGAGAGTAGTGATTGGTTAGTGGGGGGAGGAGAGTAGTGATTGGTTAGTGGGGGGGGTGGAGAGTAGTGATTGGTTGGTGAGGGGGTGGAGAGTAGTGATTGGTTGGTGAAGGGGGAGTGCAGAATAGTGAATGGTGATTGGTTTGGGTAGTGGAGAGTAGCGATTGGTGGGGGGGAATAGTGATTGGTTTGTGGGGGGTGGAGAGTAGTGATTGGTTGGTGGGGGGTGGAGAGTAGTGATTGGTTAGTGGGGGGTGGAGAGTAGTGATTGGTTGGTGAGGGGGTGGAGAGTAGAGATTGGTTGGTGAGGGGGTGGAGAGTAGAGATTGGTTGGTGGGGGGGTGGAGAGTAGAGATTGGTTGGTGGGGGGGTGGAGAGTAGTGATTGGTTAGTGGGGGGTGGAGAGTAGAGATTGGTTGGTGGGGGGTGGAGAGTAGAGATTGGTTGGTGAAGGGGGAGTGGAGAATAGTGAATGGTGATTGGTTTGGGTAGTGGAGAGTAGTGATTGGTGGGGGGGAATAGTGATTGGTTTGTGGGGGGTGGAGAGTAGTGATTGGTTGGTGGGGGGGGTGGAGAGTAGTGATTGGTTGGTGGGGGGTGGAGAGTAGAGATTGGTTGGTGGGGGGTTGGTGAGTAGTGATTGGTTGGTGGGGGGGTGGAGAGTAGAGATTGGTTGGTGGGGGGGTGGAGTGTAGAGATTGGTTGGTGGGGGGTGGAGAGTAGTGATTGGTTGGGGGGGTGGAGAGTAGTGATTGGTTGGTGGGGGGTTGGTGAGTAGTGATTGGTTGGGGGGCAGTATACCATGAATGGTCTGTACAGAGCTCAGTCTGCCTGGACCCGGTGGGCTCCTGGGTGGTCTTCTTTTCTGGACTAATGAGCCGAATGTATGGGCTCTGCACACAGACACCCCCTTCCCCAGTCTGTGCACACTCCATGCACCCCACACATCACTGGAAGATAATGGTGTCATTCCCGCTATAAAGACCAAAGACACGACCAGAGACTGCTAGATAGCCGATCACTTCCAGGATGGACAATACTGACACCCACCACAGATGGGGAGACCACCTACCGGCCACCCAACATTCCATTATCATCCACACAACTTCTCACTGACTGAGCAGGACCTGAGGAACCTTCATGGACCCCAACACTCAGGAACTCCAACATTTATTTCTAAAGAAGCCGTGATCTAGAAGTCTCTGACCGTCTCCTGTACTATGTCTGCAGTCTCTGGTCATCTCCTGTACTGTGTCTGCAGTCTCTGGTCATCTCCTGTACTGTGTCCGCAGTCTCTGGTCATCTCCTGTACTATGTCCGCAGTCTCTGGTCATCTCCTGTACTACGTCCGCAGTCTCCGGTCATCTCCTGTACTACGTCCGCAGTCTCCGGTCATCTCCTGTACTACGTCCGCAGTCTCCGGTCATCTCCTGTACTGTGTCCGCAGTCTCCGGTCATCTCCTGTACTGTGTCCGCAGTCTCCGGTCATCTCCTGTACTGTGTCCGCAGTCTCCGGTCATCTCCTGTACTGTGTCCGCAGTCTCTGGTCATCTCCTGTACTGTGTCCGCAGTCTCTGGTCATCTCCTGTACTGTGTCCGCAGTCTCTGGTCATCTCCTGTACTGTGTCCGCAGTCTCTGGTCATCTCCTGTACTGTGTCCGCAGTCTCTGGTCATCTCCTGTACTGTGTCTGCAGTCTCTGGTCATCTCCTGTACTGTGTCCGCAGTCTCTGGTCATCTCCTGTACTATGTCTGCAGTCTCTGGTCATCCCCTGTACCGTGTCTGCAGTCTCTGGTCATCCCCTGTACTGTGTCCGCAGTCTCTGGTCATCTCCTGTACTGTGTCTGCAGTCTCTGGTCATCTCCTGTACTATGTCCGCAGTCTCCGGTCATCTCCTGTACTATGTCCGCAGTCTCTGGTCATCTCCTGTACTGTGTCCGCAGTCTCTGGTCATCTCCTGTACTGTGTCCGCAGTCTCTGGTCATCCCCTGTACTGTGTCCGCAGTCTCTGGTCATCTCCTGTACTGTGTCCGCAGTCTCTGGTCATCTCCTGTACTGTGCCCGCAGTCTCTGGTCATCTCCTGTACTGTGTCTGCAGTCTCTGGTCATCTCCTGTACTATGTCCGCAGTCTCTGGTCATCTCCTGTACCGTGTCTGCAGTCTCTGGTCATCTCCTGTACCGTGTCTGCAGTCTCTGGTCATCTCCTGTACTATGTCTGCAGTCTCTGGTCATCCCCTGTACCGTGTCTGCAGTCTCTGGTCATCCCCTGTACTGTGTCCGCAGTCTCTGGTCATCTCCTGTACTGTGTCTGCAGTCTCTGGTCATCTCCTGTACTATGTCCGCAGTCTCCGGTCATCTCCTGTACTATGTCCGCAGTCTCTGGTCATCTCCTGTACTGTGTCCGCAGTCTCTGGTCATCTCCTGTACTGTGTCCGCAGTCTCTGGTCATCCCCTGTACTGTGTCCGCAGTCTCTGGTCATCTCCTGTACTGTGTCCGCAGTCTCTGGTCATCTCCTGTACTGTGCCCGCAGTCTCTGGTCATCTCCTGTACTGTGTCCGCAGTCTCTGGTCATCTCCTGTACTATGTCCGCAGTCTCTGGTCATCTCCTGTACCGTGTCTGCAGTCTCTGGTCATCTCCTGTACTGTCCGCAGTCTCTGACCGCCTCCATTAGAATGTCTGCAGTCTCTGGTATGATATGCCCCCCTCCTGGAGCTGGAAGCAGTGATGTCAGTCAGAGTTTATTTCGTGGGGAGATGTGTGGAAGTGAGACACCTGGGTGAGAAACTGCCGATGTAAGCTGCAATGCTTTGATCAGGTCATGTGTCCTGGGAGTCAGAGAATGGCAGCTTCTATCTGGGGCTTCACACACAGGCATTAGGTAATGCTGAGGAGATGGTGTGTACCAGAGTGACATCCCCGTCCTTAGCTCAGCACATACACCCAGTGACAGGGATAAGCATGTGCCCAGTGACGGCGGAGCTCATACTTGATCCAGGTCAGAGACTCGCTATGTAATGAAGAAGAACATTGAGAAATGAGGTAGGAGTGAGGTTCAGGAACGTGGAGACATGAGGCAGGAGTGAGGTTCAGGAACGTGGAGACATGAGGCAGGAGTGAGGTTCAGGAACGTGGAGACATGAGGCAGGAGTGAGGTTCAGGAACGTGGAGACATGAGGCAGGAGTGAGGTTCAGGAGCGTGGAGACATGAGGCAGGAGTGAGGTTCAGGAACGTGGAGACATGAGGCAGAAGTGAGGTTCAGGAACGTGGAGACATGAGGTAGGAGTGAGGTTCAGGAACGTGGAGACATGAGGAAGGAGTGAGGTTCAGGAACGTGGAGACATGAGGCAGGAGTGAGGTTCAGGAACGTGGAGACATGAGGCAGGAGTGAGGTTCAGGAACGTGGAGACATGAGGCAGGAGTGAGGTTCAGGAACGTGGAGACATGAGGCAGGAGTGAGGTTCAGGAACGTGGAGACATGAGGCAGGAGTGAGGTTCAGGAACGTGGAGACATGAGGCAGGAGTGAGGTTCAGGAACGTGGAGACATGAGGAAGGAGTGAGGTTCAGGAACGTGGAGACATGAGGAAGGAGTGAGGTTCAGGAACGTGGAGACATGAGGCAGGAGTGAGGTTCAGGAACGTGGAGACATGAGGCAGGAGTGAGGTTCAGGAACGTGGAGACATGAGGCAGGAGTGAGGTTCAGGAACGTGGAGACATGAGGCAGGAGTGAGGTTCAGGAACGTGGAGACATGAGGCAGGAGTGAGGTTCAGGAACGTGGAGACATGAGGCAGGAGTGAGGTTCAGGAACGTGGAGACATGAGGCAGGAGTGAGGTTCAGGAACGTGGAGACATGAGGCAGGAGTGAGGTTCAGGAACGTGGAGACATGAGGCAGGAGTGAGTTTCAGGAACGTGGAGACATGAGGAAGGAGTGAGGTTCAGGAACGTGGAGACATGAGGCAGGAGTGAGGTTCAGGAACGTGGAGACATGAGGCAGGAGTGAGGTTCAGGAACGTGGAGACATGAGGCAGGAGTGAGGTTCAGGAACGTGGAGACATGAGGCAGGAGTGAGGTTCAGGAACATGGAGACATGAGGCAGGAGTGAGGTTCAGGAACGTGGTGACATGAGGCAGGAGTGAGGTTCAGGAACGTGGAGACATGAGGCAGAAGTGAGGTTCAGGAACGTGGAGACATGAGGCAGGAGTGAGGTTCAGGAACGTGGAGACATGAGGCAGGAGTGAGGTTCAGGAACGTGGAGACATGAGGCAGGAGTGAGGTTCAGGAACGTGGAGACATGAGGCAGGAGTGAGGTTCAGGAACGTGGAGACATGAGGCAGGAGTGAGGTTCAGGAACGTGGAGACATGAGGCAGGAGTGAGGTTCAGGAACGTGGAGACATGAGGCAGGAGTGAGGTTCAGGAACGTGGAGACATGAGGCAGGAGTGAGGTTCAGAAACGTGGAGACATGAGGCAGGAGTGAGGTTCAGGAACATGGAGACATGAGGCAGGAGTGAGGTTCAGGAATGTAGAGTCATAAGGAGAGAGTGAGGTTGCGGGACATGAAGATATGAGGCAGGAGTGAGGTTGAGAAACATGGAGATATGAGTCGGAAGCAAGGCTAAGGAACGTAAAGTTGTGAGATGAGAGTGAAGTTCAGGAACGTGGAGACATGAGTTGAGAGCGAGGTTCAGGAACATGGAGTAACAAGGTGAGAGCGAGGTTGGGGAACATGGAGATATGAGTCGGGAGTGAGGTTAAGGAACATGGATTAACAAGGTGAGAGCAAGGTTGGGGAACATGGAGATATGAGTCGGGAGTGAGGTTGAGGAACATGGAGACATGAGGCAGGAGTGAGGTTAAGGAACATGGAGACATGAATTTGGGAGTTGGGAGCAAGGTTCAGGAACGTGGAGTCACAAGGTGAGATCGAGGTTGGGGGACATGGAGATATGAGTCGGGAGCGAGGTTGGGGAACATGGAGATACGAGTCGGGAGTGAGGTTGGGGAACATGGAGATATGAGTCGGGAGTGAGGTTGGGGAACAAGGATATACGAGTCGGGAGCGAGGTTGGGGAACATGGAGATATGAGTCGGGAGTGAGGTTGGGGAACAAGGAGATATGAGTCGGGAGTGAGGTTGGGGAACATGGATATACGAGTCGGGAGTGAGGTTGGGGAACATGGATATACGAGTCGGGAGTGAGGTTGGGGAACATGGAGATATGAGTCGGGAGTGAGGTTGGGGAACATGGATATATGAGTCGGTAACGAGGTTGGGGAACATGGAGATATGAGTCAGGAGTGAGGTTGGGGAACATGGAGACATGAGTCGGGAGGGAGGTTGGGGAACATGGAGACATGAGTCGGGAGGGAGGTTGGGGAACATGGAGATATGAGTCGGGAGGGAGGTTGAGGAACATGGAGACATGAGTCGGGAGGGAGGTTGAGGAACATGGAGACATGACACCTATTCTGGTGACATGGGATTTCCCCTCACTTTCTGTTGAAGCTCTGATACAGGAAGTAACGGGTGACCTTCCAGAGGGGGTCGGTTTCCTTCTCCATCCCAAATAAAAAGTCTGAGCTCTGGACACATTCCAGAGCAGAATTCTGTATTTTTCCGGGGTTCGGGGTCTCTCCAGCGATCATGTGACTCTGGTTACCATATTTTGGGTCACATTCGGTCACATTGAACGTGCTTGGCTCCATAATTGGCCTTCATTTCTCACGTTGGTTGGTTAATGTGTAATGCTGGGGGAGGGGGACTCGGCTCCATGACCGCTCTCTGCTCTCATTAAACTCTCCTGTGACAACCATAAGGAAGAGAATGTCAGAAATTCCCGGCCTCTGCAGGACAAAGTTCTCTGGGTCATAATTCAGGGTCAGGGAAGAGGAAGGGCAGGGTGACACCCGGAGCCGGCCTGTATGTGAGCCGTGCCATTCCAGGAGAGGGACTCATGGATCATCACCATTACCATGGGGCAGTGGGAGGAGCCAAGGATGCCAGGCTCCATGATCTGACCCAACTGCAGGAGCAGGGGGATGAGGAGGCCAGGAAATCTGAACCTGGGTGCTGACATCATTTTTACAGTAAATTCAGGAAATGTCACATTTCAGACGTTGTCACCATCTCAAGATCCTGGAGAGAAGGTCTGGCCGAGGAGGAGGGTGGGAGGAGAACAGTAATGGTGATGACCCCCCGGACACCAACCTTCTCCAGCACTTCTACCCCAGAGGAACCCCTAGAATAGGTTCAGGTCTCAGGAACACGTCATCAGGTTAGTCCATCGGGGTCAATGGAAGAATGCCCCTTCCATTGGTGGTCAGTGCAAAGTCTGTGGAAGAGGGGTGCCTACCCTGACTCCTCCCATATGTAGACCCCCCGTCTGTGCAGAGGGGCACCTACACTGACTCCTCCCATTTGTAGACCCCTTAGTCTATGTATGGGGTCACCTTTCCTGACTCCTCCCATATGTAGACCCCCGTCTGTGCAGAGGGGCACCTACACTGACTCCTCCCATTTGTAGACCCCTTAGTCTATGTATAGGGTCACCTTTCCTGACTCCTCCCATATGTAGACCCCCTCCCGTCTGTGCAGAGGGGCACCTACCCTGACTCCTCCCATATGTAGACCCCCCGTCTGTGCAGAGGGGCACCTACACTGACTCCTCCCATTTGTAGACCCCTTAGTCTATGTATGGGGTCACCTTTCCTGACTCCTCCCATATGTAGACCCCCGTCTGTGCAGAGGGGCACCTACACTGACTCCTCCCATTTGTAGACCCCTTAGTCTATGTATAGGGTCACCTTTCCTGACTCCTCCCATATGTAGACCCCCTCCCGTCTGTGCAGAGGGGCACCTACCCTGACTCCTCCCATATGTAGACCCCCCGTCTGTGCAGAGGGGCACCTACACTGACTCCTCCCATTTGTAGACCCCTTAGTCTATGTATGGGGTCACCTTTCCTGACTCCTCCCATATGTAGACCCCCCGTCTGTGCAGAGGGGCACCTACCCTGACTCCTCCCATATGTAGACCCCCCGTCTGTGCAGAGGGTCAACTTTCCTGACTCCTCCCATTTGCAGACCCCCTAGTCTGTACAGAGGGTCACCTTTCCTGACTCCTCCCATATGTAGACCCGCCCCAATCTGTATATTGTGGGATTAGAGTGTCAGCTCTTGTGTATATCTGGTGTACTCGCACACAATGGTGGATGGAGGAAGGGGGAGGGGTATATTGCGGGATTAGAGTGTCAGCTCCTGTGTATATCTGGTGTACTCGCACACAATGGAGGAAGGGGGAGGGGTATATTGCGGGATTAGAGTGTCAGCTCCTGTGTATATCTGGTGTACTCGCACACAATGGAGGAAGGGGGAGGGGTATATTGCGGGATTAGAGTGTCAGCTCCTGTGTATATCTGGTGTACTCGCACACAATGGAGGATGGAGGAGGGGTATATTGCGGGATTAGAGTGTCAGCTCCTGTGTATATCTGGTGTACTCGCACACAATGGAGGATGGAGGAAGGGGGAGGGGTATATTGCGGGATTAGAGTGTCAGCTCCTGTGTATATCTGGTGTACTCGCACACAATGGAGGAAGGGGGAGGGGTATATTGCGGGATTAGAGTGTCAGCTCTTGTGTATATCTGGTGTACTCGCACACAATGGAGGAAGGGGGAGGGGTATATTGCAGGATTAGAGTGTCAGCTCTTGTGTATATCTGGTGTACTCGCACACAATGGAGGAAGGGGGAGGGGTATATTGTGGGATTAGAGTGTCAGCTCCTGTGCATATCAGTGGAGGATGAGGGAAGGGGGGAGGTGTGGATATGCGGCACTGTCATGGTATCCGGTGTTGGCTCCGTGTTGGCTCGGGGACAATGGGACATTCCTGGAATATTTACATCTTCTGGCATCTGAAGCAGAATGAGAAAATATGCAAAAGGTTTAACCCCTGAGATGCCGGGAATGAGCGCAGGCTCTTGTGGAACTACAAATCCCATGTGGGCAGCCACAGAGCATGCTGGGAGTTGTAGTTCCACACCTGCCCGGGTCAGGCCACTGTCCCCTCCTTCATATATTATATGAGAGGTGTGCAGGAGCAGAGCAGGGAACTCCGGGGTCCCAGGTACATAGAGCGAGGACCTCCGGGGTCCCAGGTACACAGAGCGGGGACCTCCGGGGTCCCGGGTACACAGAGCGAGGACCTCCAGGGTCCCGGGTACACAGAGCGAGGTCCTCCGGGGTCCCGGGTACACAGAGCGAGGACCTCCGGGGTCCCGGGTACACAGAGCGAGGACCTCCGGGGTCCCGGGTACACAGAGCGGGGACCTCCGGGGTCCCGGGTACACAGAGCGGGGACCTCCGGGGTCCCGGGTACACAGAGCGGGGACCTCCGGGGTCCCGGGTACACAGAGCGAGGACCTCCGGGGTCCCGGGTACACAGAGCGAGGACCTCCGGGGTCCCGGGTACACAGAGCGAGGACCTCCGGGGTCCCGGGTACACAGAGCGAGGACCTCCGGGGTCCCGGGTACACAGAGCGAGGACCTCCGGGGTCCCAGGTACACAGATGACGTTCCTCCATCCTGGATCCTGTGTTCTCCGTCTCAGGAATGTGGCTGGAGATGTCGGTCCATATATACCAGACATTCCTCCTGTATACTACATGTGTGTGACATATGTGAGCCCCCCCCCCCCACACACACACACACACCAGTATTCCCAGTTCTTCCAGCGTCCTCCCTGGCCGGTCCCCGCACATGGGACTGGAACCTCCTCCATGTCCCCGACACAGACGGTCAGACCCCAAAACAGCCATAATTACTGCGACAGGAAGGAGACTGAGGAACCGTGTACAGAACAGACGGACTGTCCCTCCCGAGAACCCCCGAGGTCACCTCCGACTATGGTCCCTATACAGTCCTGTATGGTTGCTAGATGGTGTTATGGTCCCTATACAGACTTGTATGGTTACTAGATGGCGTTATGGTCCCTGTACAGTCCTGTATGGTTACTAGAGGGCGTTATGGTCCCTATACAGTCCTGTATGGTTACTAGAGGGCGTTATGGTCCCTATACAGTCCTGTATGGTTACTAGAGGGCGTTATGGTCCCTATACAGACTTGTATGGTTACTAGATGGCGTTATGGTCCCTATACAGTCCTGTATGGTTACTAGAGGGCGTTATGGTCCCTATACAGTCCTGTATGGTTACTAGAGGGCGTTATGGTCCCTATACAGACTTGTATGGTTACTAGATGGCGTTATGGTCCCTATACAGTCCTGTATGGTTACTAGAGGGCGTTATGGTCCCTATACAGTCCTGTATGGTTACTAGAGGGCGTTATGGTCCCTATACAGTCCTGTATGGTTACTAGAGGGCGTTATGGTCCCCATACAGTCCTGTATGGTTACTAGAGGGCGTTATGGTCCCTATACAGTCCTGTATGGTTACTAGAGGGCGTTATGGTCCCTATACAGTCCTGTATGGTTACTAGAGGGCGTTATGGTCCCTATACAGATCTGTATGGTTGCTAGAGGGCGTTATGGTCCCTATACAGTCCTGTATGGTTACTAAAGGGTGTTATGGTCCCTATACAGTCCTTGCAGCCATTTACTTGATATACTTTGTAGTTACTCTGAAGAGGATACAAGAAGGTGATAAGTTTAGCTTTCACCTCAAGGAAGCCGCTGTTTTCTTGGGGTCTACAGGTCTATGTGAGGCTATGCGGGTCTATGTGAGGCTACGCGGGTCTATGTGAGGCTATACGGGTCTATGTGAGGCTACGCGGGTCTATGTGAGGCTACACGGGTCTATGTGAGGCTACGCGGGTCTATGTGAGGCTACGCGGGTCTATGTGAGGCTACACGGGTCTATGTGAGGCTACGCGGGTCTATGTGAGGCTATACGGGTCTATGTGAGGCTATACAGGTCTATGTGAGGCTACACGGGTCTATGTGAGGCTACGCGGGTCTATGTGAGGCTACACGGGTCTATGTGAGGCTACGCGGGTCTATGTGAGGCTATACGGGTCTATGTGAGGCTACACGGGTCTATGTGAGGCTACACGGGTCTATGTGAGGCTATACGGGTCTATGTGAGGCTATACGGGTCTATGTGAGGCTACACAGGTCTATGTGAGGCTATACAGGTCTATGTGAGGCTATACAGGTCTATGTGAGGCTACGCGGGTCTATGTGAGGCTACATAACACTATATGGGTCTATGTGAGGCTACACAGGTCTATGTGAGGCTACGCGGGTCTATGTGAGGCTACACGGGTCTATGTGAGGCTATACAGGTCTATGTGAGGCTACGCGGGTCTATGTGAGGCTACGCGGGTCTATGTGAGGCTACACAGGTCTATGTGAGGCTACACGGGTCTATGTGAGGCTACACAGGTCTATGTGAGGCTACACGGGTCTATGTGAGGCTACACAGGTCTATGTGAGGCTACACAGGTCTATGTGAGGCTACGCGGGTCTATGTGAGGCTACACGGGTCTATGTGAGGCTATACAGGTCTATGTGAGGCTACGCGGGTCTATGTGAGGCTACGCGGGTCTATGTGAGGCTACACAGGTCTATGTGAGGCTACACGGGTCTATGTGAGGCTACACAGGTCTATGTGAGGCTACACGGGTCTATGTGAGGCTACACAGGTCTATGTGAGGCTACACAGGTCTATGTGAGGCTACACGGGTCTATGTGAGGCTACACGGGTCTATGTGAGGCTACACAGGTCTATGTGAGGCTACGCGGGTCTATGTGAGGCTACACAGGTCTATGTGAGGCTACACAGGTCTATGTGAGGCTACACGGGTCTATGTGAGGCTACGCGGGTCTATGTGAGGCTACACGGGTCTATGTGAGGCTACATAACACTATACAGGTCTATATAAAACCATAACAGACTCCTCAGGACTATATAAGGACAGGATTGGTGGCGGGAAGAATACAGAGGAGAGGAAACAATAGAAAGAAATGTGACCCCCAGAGACGGGAATGAGGAAATATTTCTATAGAGCCAGACATTGTCACTGCAAGAGTTCACCCAACAATCATGGCACACGGAACCCCAATACTGAGACACAGAACCCCAATACTGAGACACAGAACCCCAATACTAATACATGGAACCCCAATACTGAGACACAGAACCCCAATACTAATACATGGAACCCCAATACTAATACATGGAACCCCAATACTGAGACACAGAACCCCAATACTAATACATGGAATTCCAAAACTTACATATAGAACCCCAATACTGATATAAAGAACCCTAACATTGATGCATAGAACCCCAATACTGACATACAGAGCCCCAATACTGACATATGGAACCCCAATACTGAGACACAGAACCCCAATACTGAGCCACAGAACCCCAATACTAATACATGGAACCCCAATACTGAGACACAGAACCCCAATACTAATACATGGAACCCCAATACTGAGACACAGAACTCCAATACTGAGACACAGAACCCCAATACTAATACATGGAATTCCAAAACTTACATATAGAACCCCAATACTGATATAAAGAACCCTAATACTGATGCATAGAACCCCAATACTGACATACAGAGCCCCAATACTGACATATGGAACCCCAATACTGACACATGGAACCCAATACTGACACACAGAACCCCAATACTGACACACAGAACACCAATACTGACACATGGAACCCTAATTCTGGCACACAAAACCCAAAACTGACATACTGAGCCAAATACTGAGACAGAAACCCAATACTGAGACATAGAACCCCAATACTGACATGCAGAACCCCAATACTGAGACAGAACCCCAATACTGACATGCATAACCCCAATACTGGCATACTGAGCCCCATACTGAGACAGAACCCCAATACTGACATACTGAGCCCCATACTGAGACATAGAATCCCGATACTGACATATTGAGCCCAATACTGAGACAGAACCCCAATACCCACATGAAGAATCCCAATACTGACTTATTGAGCCCAATACTGAGACAGAACCCCAATACCCACATGAAGAACCCCAATACTGACATATTAAGCCCAATACTGAGACAGAACCCCAATACCCACATGAAGAACCCCAATACTGACATATTAAGCCCAATACTGAGACAGAACCCCAATACCCACATGAAGAACCCCAATACTGACATATTGAGCCCAATACTGAGACAGAACCTCAATACCCACATGAAGAACCCCAATACTGACATATTGAGCCCAATACTGAGACAGAACCCCAATACCCACATGAAGAACCCCAATACTGCCACACAGACCCTGAATGTAGGACAGACAGTGTCTTCAATGATCAGCGCCATCTTCTCGTTTGACCATCACAGGGATTCCAGAATTTACAGCTTCAGTCTAATTTAGAATCGATTGATGAGGTGAGAAGGATTATTGATCCCGGAAGGACTATCAGGTGATCAGGAACAGATCCCAGAACAGGGTGGAGAGGATCAGACAGGGAAGAGCGAGATGAAGAGTTTTCACCAAACTGGGGCCATTGTCAGACTGTTGCTGACACCGATGTCTTCTTCTCCCTCAGGGCCGTCTTTACGTATGAAAGAAAATGGAGCCTGAAGCTGATGGATTCTGGAGGTAAGTCGGAGATCCCCGTGTGTCCTTCCTGTGTCTGCTGGCCGTGAGTCCCGAGTTTTCTACCTTGTCTGTCTCCTTCTGATTGAGGTCACCTGCCCCCCCGCCCCACACTGCAAGGGTTCAATACTCCGTAAGTCTGGAGTGGGCAGGATTGCTTACCATCTATGGACTGTGGCCAATCTCTTGGCATCATCATTGATCCTACATTGTATGTGGAGGGGCAAGCATGCAACCACGGCCATGAGCGTCTGAGGGAGGAGGCCTATGGGAAGATGGACACAAACTGGAGCCGCTCTTCATCAAGCAGACCAGGCTGTGTCTGTATGTTCCTCGGCCCTTGGTGGTGCTCAGAGGATGCACAGTGGAAGGGGGCCTCTGGGAAACTGGGGGTCATAGAGGCGTTGGAGGGCCAAACCCAGCAGGAGCTGTAATGTAGTATATTTTTCAGTAGACTTGGTTTGGGGGGCGGAGTCTGTTGGCCTTGGCCTTGGTGTTGGCAGTGGCTAATCTACTGTGATGGCAGAAGGTACATCTGAGTCTTCATGGTTGGTCAGAGTTGCATTAGAGGAGGACCATTGTCTACCTGCAGAATCCATGTCTGTAAGTCGTTGAAGGAAATCTGCAGTTGTAAGTTGCCATACTGAATCTCTACGTGACTTTCAAGTCTCAAAATCCAAACAAGCATGCAGCCAGTGAAGTTAGATTTGTTCTGGTCAGCCACCTAGAAGCAGATGATCAGGATGACAGCCAGGCAGCTAGCTTTTCCAGAAGGAAGTCACATTCCCAGTCAGAATGCTCAGAGGCTATTGGCTGGCCTCAGTGCTGCCATGACATCATCACACCAGACCTGTGATGTCATTGGTGGAAGGGTAGACTTCTAGTGATAGATGGTCTGTAGATGGGGTGATGGGGTACAGAGAAGTAGATGGTCACATGCCATCTTCATCCTGATGTAGTGAGGACAGAATGGAAGGATTTTGCAGGACTGTCCCAGATGGTATTTTCCAGTAACAGACAGTAGGTGGCCAATGCGTGGAAATCCACTACAAGTTCCAGCAATACATCCAGATGATTGGTCACCATACTTGTGTAGGTATTCCCAGTGGCCCCCTTACCAGCACACTGTCCTGGAGTTGCTCAGGGTGTTGGTGTCTTTTGGATTTGGCGCCCCATCTTTGGTAGGTCACTGACCTACATGTGTGTGCTGGTAAAGCCACCAGGCAGATCCCTGGTGGCCCTTTCCAAGGTTGGTGACCCTCCATCGTCTTGTGTAGGCCAGGTATCTATGTCCTAGCACTCTGCTCACAATTCCCACCATTTCAGGGACTCGAAAATCAGAGGCCGCTCTCTAGAAACACGGCCGAGGATGGCGGAGGAGGCCTTCACCACTGTGGGAACCAGGAGATAGAGATCTGTGGTTTCCATGTGGCTCAGAAACTTCATCCAAGGGGACACGTCTGCCGGATGCAGAGCGGTCCGTGTTCAGATATAGCATTAGACAGTGAAGGAAATGCGCATTGCTCCCCCTGATGCTGAATGTTCGCCCCTCACACAGAAATGATCGGTCTAACAATGGAATGTTCGCCCCTCACACAGAAATGATCGGTCTAACAATGGAATGTTCGCCCCTCACACAGAAATGATCGGTCTAACAATGGAATGTCCGCCCCTCACACAGAAATGATCGGTCTAACAATGGAATGTTCGCCCCTCACACAGAAATGATCGGTCTAACAATGGAATGTTCGCCCCTCACACAGAAATGATCGGTCTAACAATGGGATGTTCGCCCCTCACACAAAAATGATCGGTCTAACAATGGAATGTTCGCCCCTCACACAGAAATGATCGGTCTAACAATGGAATGTTCGCCCCTCACACAGAAACGATCGGTCTAACAATGGAATGCCCCCCCTCACACAGAAATGATCGGTCTAACAATAGAATGTCGTCCCCCCACACAGAAATGATCGGTCTAACAATGGAATGTTCGCCCCTCACACAGAAATGATCGGTCTAACAATGGAATGTTCGCCCCTCACACAGAAACGATCGGTCTAACAATGGAATGTTCGGTGTAACACTGAGAGACAGAATACAACAACAAATTCAGCAGAAATGCGTCTAACAAATGATGACGGATCTGCATGTTCATGAGGGAAAGAAGGATTTGATCCCCTATCATTCAGCAGGATTTCTGGCTCCCAGGTGTCTCTCATACAGGTAACAAGCTGAGATTAGAAGCAGTCTCTTAAAGGGAGTGCTGCTAATCTCATTGTGTTACCTGTATAAAAGACACCTGTCCACAGGAGCCATCAAACCATCAGATTCCAAACTCTCCACCATGGCAAAGACCAAAGAGCTGTCCAAGGATGTCAGGGACAAGATGGTAGACCTACACAAGGCTGGACTGGGCTACCAAACTATGGCCAAGCAGCTTGGTGAGAAGGTGACAACAGTTGGTGCAATCATTCACAAATGGAAGAAACACAAAACAAGTGTCAGTCTCCCTAGGTCTGGTGCACCATGCAAGATCTCACCTCGTGGAGTGTCAATGATCATGAGAACAGTGAGGAATCATCCCAGAACTACACGTGAGGATCTTGTCAATGATCTCCAGGCAGCTGGGACCACAGTCACCAAGAAAACAATTGGTAACACACTACGCCGACAAGGACTGAAATCCTGCAGTGCCCGCACGGTCCCTCTGCTCAAGAAAGCCCATGTCCAGGCCGTCTGAAGTCTGCCACTGAACATCTGAATGATGCCGAGGAGGACTGGTGGGAAGTGTTGTGGTCAGAGGAGACCAAAATCCAGCTCTTTGGCATCAACTCAACTCGCCGTGTTTGGAGGAGGAGGAATGCTGCCTATGACCCCAAGAACACCATCCCAACTGTGAAACATGGTGGTGGAAACATTCTGGTTTGGGGGGGTTTTTCTGCTAAGGGGACAGGACAACTGCACCGCATCAAAGGGACGATGGACGGGGCAATGTACCCTCAAATCTTGGGTGAGAACCTTCTTCCCTCAGCCAGGGCATTGAAAATGGGTGGTGGATGGGTGTTCCAGCATGACAATGACCCAAAACACACGGCCAAGGCAACAAAGGAGCGGCTCAAGAAGAAGCACATTAAGGTCCTGGAGTGGCCTAGCCAGTCTCCACACCTTCATCCGATGGAAAATCTGTGGAGGAGCTGAAAGTTCGAGTTGCCAAACATCAGCCACCAAACCTTAATGACTTGGAGAGGATCTGCCAAGAGGAGTGGGCCAAAATCCCTCCTGAGATGTGTGCGAACCTGGGGGCCAACTCCAGGAAACGTCTGACCTCTGTGATTGCCAACAAAGGATTGGCCACCAAGTACTAAGTCATGTTTTGTGAAGGGGATCAAATCCTTCTTTCCCTCATGAACATGCAGATCCGTCATCATTTGTTAGACGTATTTCTGCTGAATTTGTTGTTGTATTCTGTCTCTCAGTGTTACACCGAACATTCCATTGTTAGACCGATCGTTTCTGTGTGAGGGGCGAACATTCCATTGTTAGACCGATCATTTCTGTGTGAGGGGCTGAACATTCCATTGTTAGACCGATCGTTTCTGTGTGAGGGGCGAACATTCCATTGTTAGACCGATCGTTTCTGTGTGAGGGGCGAACATTCCATTGTTAGACCGATCATTTCTGTGTGAGGGGCGAACATTCCATTGTTAGACCGATCGTTTCTGTGTGAGGGGCGAACATTCCATTGTTAGACCGATCGTTTCTGTGTGAGGGGCGAACATTCCATTGTTAGACCGATCGTTTCTGTGTGAGGGGCAAACATTCCATTGTTAGACCGATCATTTCTGTGTGAGGGGCGAACATTCCATTGTTAGACCGATCGTTTCTGTGTGAGGGGCGAACATTCCATTGTTAGACCGATCGTTTCTGTGTGAGGGGCGAACATTCCATTGTTAGACCGATCGTTTCTGTGTGAGGGGCGAACATTCCATTGTTAGACCGATCGTTTCTGTGTGAGGGGCGAACATTCCATTGTTAGACCGATCGTTTCTGTGTGAGGGGCGAACATTCCATTGTTAGACCGATCGTTTCTGTGTGAGGGGCGAACATTCCATTGTTAGACCGATCGTTTCTGTGTGAGGGGCGAACATTCCATTGTTAGACCGATCGTTTCTGTGTGAGGGGCGAACATTCAGCATCAGAGGGGGGCAAATACACATTTCCTGCACTGTATATACCAGTCTATAGAACATTCCAGATGCAGAGCCGCCCTGAGGGGTATACAGACATACAAGAATATTCCTTCATTCTGAAATCATGGGTCCAGCGTGTGGACAGACAGACAACATACATGACACGTGGCGGAGGAACATGCTATCCTGCACACATCTACACACAGGAATCTTACCTTCAGGTTGTTTGTACAACGCCATCATCTGTGAGGCTGCATGAAGAGGACAGACAGAGCGCCAACCACGACACGGACAGACAGAGCGCCAACCACGACACGGACAGACAGAGCGCCAACCACGACACGGACAGACAGAGCGCCAACCACGACACGGACAGACAGAGCGCCAACCACGACACGGACAGACAGAGCGCCAACCACGACACGGACAGACAGAGCGCCAACCACGACACGGACAGACAGAGCGCCAACCACGACACGGACAGACAGAGCGCCAACCACGACACGGACAGACAGAGCGCCAACCACGACACGGACAGACAGAGCGCCAACCACGACACGGACAGACAGAGCGCCAACCACGACACGGACAGAGCGCCAACCACGACACGGACAGACAGAGCGCCAACCACGACACGGACAGACAGAGCGCCAACCACGACACGGACAGACAGAGCACCAACCACGACACAGACAGAGCGCCAACCACGACACGGACAGACAGAGCACCAACCACGACACGGACAGACAGAGCGCCAACCACGACACAGACAGACAGAGCGCCAACCACGACACGGACAGAGAGAGCGCCAACCACGACACGGACAGAGAGAGCGCCAACCACGACACGGACAGACAGAGCGCCAACCACGACACGGACAGACAGCGCCAACCACGACACGGACAGACAGAGCGCCAACCACGACACGGACAGACAGAGCGCCAACCACGACACGGACAGAGAGAGCGCCAACCACGACACGGACAGACAGAGCGCCAACCACGACACAGACAGACAGAGCGCCAACCACGACACGGACAGAGAGAGCGCCAACCACGACACGGACAGACAGAGCGCCAACCACGACACGGACAGACTGCGCCAACCACGACACGGACAGACAGAGCGCCAACCACGACACGGACAGACAGAGCGCCAACCACGACACGGACAGAGAGAGCGCCAACCACGACACGGACAGACAGCGCCAACCATGACACGGACAGACAGAGCGCCAACCACGACACGGACAGAGAGAGCGCCAACCACGACACGGACAGAGAGAGCGCCAACCACGACAAGGACAGACAGAGCGCCAACCACGACACGGACAGAGAGCGCCAACCACGACACGGACAGACAGAGCGCCAACCACAACACAGACAGACAGAGCGCCAACCACGACACGGACAGACAGAGCGCCAACCACAACACGGACAGACAGAGCGCCAACCACGACACGGACAGACAGAGCGCCAACCACGACACGGACAGAGAGAGCGCCAACCACGACACGGACAGAGAGAGCGCCAACCACGACACGGACAGAGAGAGCGCCAACCACGACACGGACAGACAGAGCGCCAACCACGACACGGACAGACAGAGCGCCAACCACGACACGGACAGACAGAGCGCCAACCACGACACGGACAGACAGAGCGCCAACCACGACACGGACAGACAGAGCGCCAACCACGACACGGACAGAGAGAGCGCCAACCACGACACGGACAGAGAGAGCGCCAACCACGACACGGACAGACAGAGCGCCAACCACGACACGGACAGACAGAGCGCCAACCACGACACGGACAGACAGAGCGCCAACCACGACACGGACAGAGAGAGCGCCAACCACGACACGGACAGAGAGAGCGCCAACCACGACACGGACAGAGAGAGCGCCAACCACGACACGGACAGACAGAGCGCCAACCACGACACGGACAGAGAGAGCGCCAACCACGACACGGACAGAGAGAGCGCCAACCACGACACGGACAGAGAGAGCGCCAACCACGACACGGACAGACAGAGCGCCAACCACGACACGGACAGAGAGAGCGCCAACCACGACACGGACAGACAGAGCGCCAACCACGACACGGACAGAGAGAGCGCCAACCACGACACGGACAGACAGAGCGCCAACCACGACACGGACAGAGAGAGCGCCAACCACGACACGGACAGACAGAGCGCCAACCACGACACGGACAGACAGAGCGCCAACCACGACACGGACAGACAGAGCGCCAACCACGACACGGACAGAGAGAGCGCCAACCACGACACGGACAGACAGAGCGCCAACCACGACACGGACAGACAGAGCGCCAACCACGACACGGACAGACAGAGCGCCAACCACGACACGGACAGAGAGAGCGCCAACCACGACACGGACAGAGAGAGCGCCAACCACGACACGGACAGAGAGAGCGCCAACCACGACACGGACAGACAGAGCGCCAACCACGACACGGACAGAGAGAGCGCCAACCACGACACGGACAGAGAGAGCGCCAACCACGACACGGACAGAGAGAGCGCCAACCACGACACGGACAGACAGAGCGCCAACCACGACACGGACAGAGAGAGCGCCAACCACGACACGGACAGACAGAGCGCCAACCACGACACGGACAGAGAGAGCGCCAACCACGACACGGACAGACAGAGCGCCAACCACGACACGGACAGAGAGAGCGCCAACCACGACACGGACAGACAGAGCGCCAACCACGACACGGACAGACAGAGCGCCAACCACGACACGGACAGAGAGAGCGCCAACCACGACACGGACAGAGAGAGCGCCAACCACGACACGGACAGACAGAGCGCCAACCACGACACGGACAGACAGAGCGCCAACCACGACACGGACAGACAGAGCGCCAACCACGACACGGACAGAGAGAGCGCCAACCACGACACGGACAGACAGACGGATCAAATATCATTTAATATGCAGTATATATCGCTCAGCACCAGTCAGGATGTACAGGAACCGAACGGGGGGGGGGAGCAGGAGACGTCACCACACTTCATCCCGCCAGGGTAGGGTGGTGCAGGGTCAGGAGATGACAGGGAGGGTCAGGGGATGGGGGTGCAGGGTCGGGGGATGGGGGTGCAGGGTCCAGGGATGGGGGTGGAGGGTCGGGGGATAGGGGTGCAGGGTCCGGGGATGGGGGTGGAGGGTCCGGGGATAGGGGTGCAGGGTCGGGAGATGGGGGTGCAGGGTCGGGGGATGGGGGTGAAGGGTCGGGGGATAGGGGTGCAGGGTCCGGGGATGGGGGTGGAGGGTCGGGGGATGGGGGTGCAGGGTCGGGAGATGGGGGTGCAGGGTCGGGGGATGGGGGTGCAGGGTCGGGGGATGGGGGTGGAGGGTCGGGGGATGGGGGTGCAGGGTCGGGGGATGGGGGTGGAGGGTCGGGAGATGGGGGTGCAGGGTCGGGGGATGGCGGTGAAGGGTCGGGGGATAGGGGTGCAGGGTCCGGGGATGGGGGTGGAGGGTCGGTGGATAGGGGTGCAGGGTCCGGGGATGGGGGTGCAGGGTCGGGAGATGGGGGTGAAGGGTCGGGGGATGGGGGTGCAGGGTCCGGGGATGGGGGTGGAGGGTCGGTGGATAGGGGTGCAGGGTCCGGGGATGGGGGTGCAGGGTCGGGAGATGGGGGTGAAGGGTCGGGGGATGGGGGCGCAGGGTTCATGAATGGTAGTAAATGGTTGGGACCCCCATACATGCTGCGGGGGGCACACTTCTGTCGCCAATCTCTGGGAACGATTATCAGATCCCGGCTCCCATAGTTCGCTCTCCGCCTCTTCCGCTCATTTTCTGGTCGGCTGGTCCTGGGAAGCCGGAATGCTGGAGGACTCCGGGGAATGAAGGGAAGGATTGTGACCGCTCATCCTGTACTGGGACAGCTGAGATCCATCATCCTCATCCTCATCGACCACTTTCCCAGCCCCTCCCCCAGCCCTGGCATTGCACAATCTGTCTCCGGGATTCCTGTAAACATCCAAAAATTCCCGTCTGATATCCTGGAACGTCCTCATCCCTGCAACCGGAACACCTAAAGGGTCACCCCGCCCACAACTGCTGCTTCAGTGTTTGGGGGGTGCTGGAGAGAGAACCTGACACCCGCTGTGCCCATTATGAGGAGTTCCCACCATCCCTGTGCTGAGTCCCCAGGTCTGTACACCCGCTGTGCCCATTATGAGGGGTTCCCACCATCCCTGTGCCCATTATGAGGGGTTCCCACCGTCCCTGTGCCCATTATGAGGGGTTCCCACCATCCCTGTGCCCATTATGAGGGGTTCCCACCATCCCTGTGCCCATTATGAGGGGTTCCCACCGTCCCTGTGCCCATTATGAGGGGTTCCCACCGTCCCTGTGCCCATTATGAGGGGTTCCCACCGTCCCTGTGCTGAGTCCCCAGGTCTGTGCCCATTATGAGGGGTTCCCACCATCCCTGTGCTGAGTTCCCGGATCTGTACCCCCCCTGTGTCCATTATGAGGGGTTCCCACCATCCCTGTGCTGAGTTCCCGGATCTGTACCCCCCCTGTGTCCATTATGAGGGGTTCCCACCATCCCTGTGCTGAGTTCCCGGATCTGTACCCCCCCCTTTGTCCATTATGAGGGGTTCCCACCATCCCTGTGATGAGTTCCCAGGTCTGTGCCCATTATGAGGGGTTCCCACCATCCCTGTGCTGAGTTCCCGGATCTGTACCCCCCGTGTCCATTATGAGGGGTTCCCACCATCCCTGTGATGAGTTCCCGGGTCTGTACCCCCCCTGTGCCCATTATGAGGGGTTCCCGCCATCCCTGTGCCGAGTTCCCGGGTCTGTACACCCGCTGTGCCCATTATGAGGGGTTCCCACCATCCCTGTGCTGAGTTCTCGGGTCTGTACCCCCGCTGTGCCCATTATGAGGGGTTCCCACCATCCCTGTGCCCAATATGAGGGGTTCCCACCATCCCTGTGCCCATTATGAGGGGTTCCCACCATCCCTGTGCCCATTATGAGGGGTTCCCACCATCCCTGTGCTGAGTCCCCGGGTCTGTGCACCCGCTGTGCCCATTATGAGGGGTTCCCACCATCCCTGTGCTGAGTCCCTGGGTCTGTGCACCCGCTGTGCCCATTATGAGGGGTTCCCACCATCCCTGTGCCCAATATGAGGGGTTCCCCACCTAGAACTCAGACACCACTGTTGGGTGGGGGTCCCTGCAGAGCGCAGTGGGCGGAGTCCACCCTCGGTGGTCCGGGGATAGGTGTGGAATGCGCCGGTCTCCTCCAGCTTCTTATGTAACGATCGGTAATTAATGACAGATTGCTGGACTCTGAGGCCTGGATACCAGCCATGTCTGGAGGGGCGGGGCTAGGGCAGAGAGGGCGGGGCTGGACAGAAAAATGTGCAGCCACATTGGGAGGAAAGGCAGAGGGGGGATTAACCCCCTGTGTCCCCCCCTGTGCCCCCCCCCCCCCCCGTGTCCCCCTCATGGAGGGACATTCTGCCGGAACTTCCTACTTCACTCGGTACAAACAAGAGGGTTCCCTGCTGAGATCGTCCTTCATATACCGAGAGATCGAATATAATCCTCCCCGGGCTGAGCAGCAACGTCCGCAAATAGTACCAGACCGAGTCATGGGGGGGGGGGAGGATTCATACACCATGTTACATTGTATCCCCATCTGATCGATGATTATAAACAATGTTACTTTGTATCTCCATCTCCCGTCTGATCGATGTTTATAAACAATGTTACTTTGTATCTCTCCATCTCCCGTCTGATCGATGTTTATAAACAATGTTACTTTGTATCTCTCCATCTCCCGTCTGATCGATGTTTATAAACAATGTTACTTTGTATCTCCATCTCCCGTCTGATCGATGTTTATAAACAATGTTACTTTGTATCTCTCTATCTCCCGTCTGATCGATGTTTATAAACAATGTTACTTTGTATCTCCATCTCCCGTCTGATCGATGATTATAAACAATGTTACTTTGTATCTCTCTATCTCCCGTCTGATCGATGTTTATAAACAATGTTACTTTGTATCTCCATCTCCCGTCTGATCGATGTTTATAAACAATGTTACTTTGTATCTCTATCTCCCGTCTGATCGATGTTTATAAACAATGTTACTTTGTATCCCTCTATCCCCCATCTGATCGATGTTTATAAACAATGTTACTTTGTATCCCTCTATCCCCCGTCTGATCGATGTTTATAAACAATGTTACTTTGTATCTCTATCCCCCGTCTGATCGATGTTTATAAACAATGTTACTTTGTATCTCCCGTCTGATCGATGTTTATAAACAATGTTACTTTGTATCTCCCGTCTGATCGATGTTTATAAACAATGTTACTTTGTATCTCCCGTCTGATCGATGTTTATAAACAATGTTACTTTGTATCTCTCCATCTCCCGTCTGATCGATGATTATAAACAATGTTACTTTGTATCTCTATCTCCCGTCTGATCGATGTTTATAAACAATGTTACTTTGTATCTCTATCTCCCGTCTGATCGATGTTTATAAACAATGTTACTTTGTATCTCTATCTCCCGTCTGATCGATGTTTATAAACAATGTTACTTTGTATCTCCATCTCCCGTCTGATCGATGTTTATAAACAATGTTACTTTGTATCTCTCTATCCCCCGTCTGATCGATGTTTATAAACAATGTTACTTTGTATCCCTCTATCCCCCGTCTGATCGATGTTTATAAACAATGTTACTTTGTATCTCTCTATCCCCCGTCTGATCGATGTTTATAAACAATGTTACTTTGTATCTCTATCCCCCGTCTGATCGATGTTTATAAACAATGTTACTTTGTATCTCCCGTCTGATCGATGTTTATAAACAATGTTACTTTGTATCTCTCTATCTCCCGTCTGATCGATGTTTATAAACAATGTTACTTTGTATCTCTATCTCCCGTCTGATCGATGTTTATAAACAACGTTACTTTGTATCTCTCTGTCTCCCGTCTGATCGATGTTTATAAACAATGTTACTTTGTATCTCCCGTCTGATCGATGTTTATAAACAATGTTACTTTGTATCTCTCCATCCCCCGTCTGATCGATGTTTATAAACAATGTTACTTTGTATCTCTATCTCCCGTCTGATCGATGTTTATAAACAATGTTACTTTGTATCTCTATCTCCCATCTGATCGATGTTTATAAACAATGTTACTTTGTATCTCCCGTCTGATCGATGTTTATAAACAATGTTACTTTGTATCTCTATCTCCCGTCTGATCGATGTTTATAAACAATGTTACTTTGTATCTCTCCATCCCCCGTCTGATCGATGTTTATAAACAACGTTATTTTGTATCTCTATCCCCCGTCTGATCGATGTTTATAAACAATGTTACTTTGTATCTCCCGTCTGATCGATGTTTATAAACAATGTTACTTTGTATCTCTATCTCCCGTCTGATCGATGTTTATAAACAATGTTACTTTGTATCTCTATCTCCCGTCTGATCGATGTTTATAAACAATGTTACTTTGTATCTCTATCTCCCATCTGATCGATGTTTATAAACAATGTTACTTTGTATCTCTATCTCCCGTCTGATCGATGTTTATAAACAATGTTACTTTGTATCTCTCTATCTCCCGTCTGATCGATGTTTATAAACAATGTTACTTTGTATCTCTCCATCTCCCGTCTGATCGATGTTTATAAACAATGTTACTTTGTATCTCCCGTCTGATCGATGTTTATAAACAATGTTACTTTGTATCTCCCGTCTGATCGATGTTTATAAACAATGTTACTTTGTATCTCTCTATCTCCCGTCTGATCGATGTTTATAAACAACGTTACTTTGTATCTCCCGTCTGATCGATGTTTATAAACAATGTTTGGACAGCAGATTCCGGTTTTTCCTCTTCTTGTCCAGGATTCTGGTGCCTTTCCGCCATTTTCTCCCCACACACAGCTGTGCCCGATGACGGACAGACAGACACGTCTTTGTCAGGTGATCAGTGTCCAGTGACAGTGATCATTAGTGGGTGGTCCAGCATCTGGCTCCTCCTACGGGATCTTCCCACTGTAAGGAACAGAGAAGGGGGTGGGGCCTTTCAGGATGGGAGCCAATGACACTCTGCAGTCTCTAATGATGTGAAACGTACCATTCACATGGTGGAGCTCAGGGAGAGAAGTCCAGTGTTGATGGCAGGAGGAGCAAGGTCCGGGACTGTGGGAGGAGGAAGGTCGGGAACAATCCCGGTGTGCGGGAGGAGGAAGGTCGGGAACAATCCCGGTGTGCGGGAGGAGGAAGGTCGGGAACAATCCCGGTGCGCGGGAGGAGGAAGGTCGGGAACAATCCCGGTGTGCGGGAGGAGGAAGGTCGGGAACAATCCCGGTGTGCGGGAGGAGGAAGGTCGGGAACAATCCCGGTGTGCGGGAGGAGGAAGGTCGGGAACAATCCCGGTGTGCGGGAGGAGGAAGGTCGGGAACAATCCCGGTGTGCGGGAGGGGGAAGGTTAGGAACAATCCCGATGTGGGGAGGAGGAAGGTTGGATGGTTAGGAACAATCCTGATGCGCGGGAGGAGGAAGGTCGGGAACGATCCCGGTGTGCGGGAGGAGGAAGGTCGGGAACAATCCCGGTGTGCGGGAGGGGGAAGGTTAGGAACAATCCCGATGTGGGGAGGAGGAAGGTTGGATGGTTAGGAACAATCCTGATGCGCGGGAGGAGGAAGGTCGGGAACGATCCCGGTGTGCGGGAGGTGGAAGGTTAGATGGTTAGGAACAATCCCGGTGTGCGGGAGGAGGAAGGTCGGGAACAATCCCGGTGTGCGGGAGGTGGAAGGTTAGATGGTTAGGAACAATCCCGGTGTGTGGGAGGGGGAAGGTTAGGAACAATCCCGATGCACGGGAGGAGGAAGGTCGGGAACAATCCCAGTGCGGGGGAGGAGGAAGGTCGGGAACAATCCCGATGCGCGGGAGGAGGAATGTCGGGAACAATCCCGATGCGCGGGAGGAGGAAGGTTGGATGGTTAGGAACAATCTCGACGTGCGGGAGGAGGAAAGTCAGGAATAATCTCGACATGCGGGAGGAGGAAAGTCAGGAACAATCCCGACATGTGGGAGGAGGAAGGTCGGGAACAATCCTGATGTGCGGGAGGAGGAAGAAGGTTAGGAGCAATCTCGATGTGCGGGAGGAGGAAAGTCGGGAACAATCACGATGTGCGGGAGGAAGGAAAGTCAGGAACAATCCCGATGTGCGGGAGGAGGAAGGTCGGGAACAATCCCGGTGTGCGGGAGGAGGAAGGTCGGGAACAATCCCGGTGTGCGGGAGGAGGAAGGTCGGGAACAATCCCGGTGTGCGGGAGGAGGAAGGTCGGGAACAATCCCGGTGTGCGGGAGGTGGAAGGTTAGATGGTTAGGAACAATCCCGGTGTGTGGGAGGGGGAAGGTTAGGAACAATCCCGATGTGGGGAGGAGGAAGGTTGGATGGTTAGGAACAATCCTGATGCGCGGGAGGAGGAAGGTCGGGAACGATCCCGATGCGAGGGAGGAGGAAGGTCGGGAACGATCCCGATGCGAGGGAGGAGGAAGGTCGGGAACGATCCCGATGCGAGGGAGGAGGAAGGTCGGGAACGATCCCGATGCGAGGGAGGAGGAAGGTCGGGAACGATCCCGATGCGAGGGAGAAGGAAGGTCGGGAACGATCCCGATGCGAGGGAGGAGGAAGGTCGGGAACGATCCCGATGCGAGGGGCGAGGGAGGAGGAAGGTCGGGAACAATCCCGATGCACGGGAGGAGGAAGGTCGGGAACAATCCCAGTGCGGGGGAGGAGGAAGGTCGGGAACAATCCCGATGCGCGGGAGGAGGAATGTCGGGAACAATCCCGATGCGCGGGAGGAGGAAGGTTGGATGGTTAGGAACAATCTCGACGTGCGGGAGGAGGAAAGTCAGGAATAATCTCGACGTGCGGGAGGAGGAAAGTCAGGAACAATCCCGACATGTGGGAGGAGGAAGGTCGGGAACAATCCTGATGTGCGGGAGGAGGAAGAAGGTTAGGAGCAATCTCGATGTGCGGGAGGAGGAAAGTCGGGAACAATCACGATGTGCGGGAGGAGGAAGGTCGGGAACAATCCCGGTGTGCGGGAGGAGGAAGGTCGGGAACAATCCCGGTGTGCGGGAGGAGGAAGGTCGGGAACAATCCCGGTGTGCGGGAGGAGGAAGGTCGGGAACAATCCCGGTGTGCGGGAGGAGGAAGGTCGGGAACAATCCCGGTGTGCGGGAGGAGGAAGGTCGGGAACAATCCCGGTGTGCGGGAGGAGGAAGGTCGGGAACAATCCCGGTGTGCGGGAGGTGGAAGGTTAGATGGTTAGGAACAATCCCGGTGTGTGGGAGGGGGAAGGTTAGGAACAATCCCGATGTGGGGAGGAGGAAGGTTGGATGGTTAGGAACAATCCTGATGCGCGGGAGGAGGAAGGTCGGGAACGATCCCGATGCGAGGGAGGAGGAAGGTCGGGAACGATCCCGATGCGAGGGAGGAGGAAGGTCGGGAACTATCCCGATGCGAGGGAGGAGGAAGGTCGGGAACGATCCCGATGCGAGGGAGAAGGAAGGTCGGGAACGATCCCGATGCGAGGGAGGAGGAAGGTCGGGAACGATCCCGATGCGAGGGGCGAGGGAGGAGGAAGGTCGGGAACAATCCCGATGCACGGGAGGAGGAAGGTCGGGAACAATCCCAGTGCGGGGGAGGAGGAAGGTCGGGAACAATCCCGATGCGCGGGAGGAGGAATGTCGGGTACAATCCCGATGCGCGGGAGGAGGAAGGTTGGATGGTTAGGAACAATCTCGACGTGCGGGAGGAGGAAAGTCAGGAATAATCTCGACGTGCGGGAGGAGGAAAGTCAGGAACAATCCCGACATGTGGGAGGAGGAAGGTCGGGAACAATCCTGATGTGCGGGAGGAGGAAGAAGGTTAGGAGCAATCTCGATGTGCGGGAGGAGGAAAGTCGGGAACAATCACGATGTGCGGGAGGAAGGAAAGTCAGGAACAATCCCGATGTGCGGGAGGAGGAAGGTTAGGAACAATCTCGATGTGCAGGAGGAGGAAGGTCGGGAACAATCCCGATGTACTGGAGGAGGAAGGTCGGGAACAATCCCGGGGTGTGGGAGGAGGAAGGTCGGGAACAATCCCGATGTGCGGGAGGAGGAAGGTCGGGAACAATCCCGATGTACTGGAGTAGGAAGGTCGGGAACAATCCCGGTGTGTGGGAGGAGGAAGGTCGGGAACAATCCCGATGTGAGGGAGGAGGAAGGTCGGGAACAATCTCGATGTGCGGGAGGAGGAAGGTCGGGAACAATCCCGATGTGCGGGAGGAGGAAGGTCAGGAACAATCCCGATGCACCAGAGGAGGAAGGTCGGGAACAATCCCGGTGTGTGGGAGGAGGAAGGTCGGGAACAATCCCGATGTACTGGAGGAGGAAGGTAGGGAACAATCCCGATGTGCGGGAGGAGGAAGGTCGGGAACAATCCCGATGCGCGGGAGGAGGAAGGTCGGGAACAATCCTGATGTGTGGGAGGAGGAAGGTTGGATGGTTAGGAACAATCTCGATGCACGGGAGGAGGAA
Source organism: Staurois parvus (assembly GCF_062004578.1). Lineage (NCBI taxonomy): Eukaryota > Metazoa > Chordata > Amphibia > Anura > Ranidae > Staurois > Staurois parvus. The sequence continues at coordinate 1,939 of NW_028318701.1, read as the reverse complement.
GGTCGGGAACAATCCCGATGCACGGGAGGAGGAAGGTCGGGAACGATCCCGATGCGCGGGAGGTGGAAGGTCGGGAACGATCCCGATGCGCGGGAGGAGGAAGGTCGGGAACGATCCCGATGCGCGGGAGGAGGAAGGTCGGGAACGATCCCGATGCGCGGGAGGAGGAAGGTCGGGAACGATCCCGATGCGCGGGAGGAGGAAGGTCGGGAACGATCCCGATGCACGGGAGGAGGAAGGTTGGATGTTTAGGAACAATCCCGATGTGCGGGAGGAGGAAAGTCGGGAACGATCCCGATGTGTGGGAGGAGAAAGGTCAGGAACGATCCCGATGCGCGGGAGGAGGAAGGTCAGGAACGATCCCAATGCAGGGGAGGAGGAAGGTCGGGAACAATCCCAATGCAGGGGAGGAAGAAGGTCGGGAACAATCCCGATGGGAGGAGGAAGGTTGGGAACAATCCCAATGAGGGGAGGAGGAAAGTCGGGAACAATCCCGATGTGCGGGAGGAGGAAGGCCGGGAACAATCCTGATGCGCGGGAGGAGGAATGTCGGGAACAATCCCGATGCGGGGGAGGAGGAATGTCGGGAACAATCCCGATGCGGGGGAGGAGGAAGGTCGGGAACAATCCCGATGCGGGGGAGGAGGAATGTCGGGAACAATCCCGATGCGGGGGAGGAGGAATGTCGGGAACAATCCCGATGCGGGGGAGGAGGAAGGTCGGGAACAATCCCGATGCGGGGGAGGAGGAATGTCGGGAACAATCCCGATGCGGGGGAGGAGGAAGGTCGGGAACAATCCCGATGCGGGGGAGGAGGAAAGTCTCTAATAGGTTCAACAACAAGATAGTGGCAGGAAAAATCAAATCCCCAATTCCCCTCCCCCCTTTTTCTCCTGGGCTCTGTCTGGTCACCTGACATCGGGGGTGGGGAATGGACAGTACAGCCAGCCTCTGTGTATGCAAATCACAGCTCTCTTCTTATCCACGCCTCCTCTCCCCTCATCCAATCACAGAGTGCCTTGTAATTTATGAAGAGACAAGGCTGGGGGCGGGGAATGGACAGTACAGCCAACCTCTGTGTCTGCAATTCACAGCTCTCTTCTTATCCACGCCTCCTCTCCCCTCATCCAGTCACAGAGTATCTTGTATGATTACACAGGGGACGGTGGGCAGGTAAATGGCGGTGCAGCTGCTGTGTATATGAGGTACAAATGAGGTTCACCTTTCATAGTCGCAGTGCAAGAAATATAGTGAAAGCTCTGCCATCCGCCATGATCCAATCTATAAATAGTAAAGAGAGAGCAGCTCCTGCAGGAAGTTGGTGCCCGGAGTTCCGCTATCAGTGCAGGAAATGTCTTTGGGGTCCCTCTGATCTCACGGCACCGAGAACATCATTAGGACAGACAATGTATCCATCCAGATCCTTCTCATCCGCAGCTTCAGGACCTCACCTCCATGGAGTAAGGGGGTTAGAACCCCTGTTGGAGATTCACCTTCACTTCCTGTCCCATAGCCAACAACAGGAAGTGAGAGGAAATCCCTCCAAAGTGAGGACAGAACTGGTGTCCCCATATGAAGATTTCTCCTCTCTTCCTGTTGTGGTGACAACCCAAAACCTCTAACAAGGAGCCAAAACCAGAAACCTGACCGAGGTTCCCATCACACTCTATCCAAAACCAAGAGGTCCATCGTGTCCCCGCCCCCCCCCCCCGCCATGTTTGTGGACACAATAATCCTGATCTCCATGTTTGTGGACACAATAATCCTGATCTCCGCCATGTTTGTGGACACAATAATCCTGATCTCCATGTTTGTGGACACAATAATCGTGATCTCCATGTTTGTGGACACAATAATCCTGATCTCCATGTTTGTGGACACAATAATCCTGATCCCCGCCATGTTTGTGGACACAATAATCCTGATCTCCATGTTTGTG